>NW_027254871.1:93860-123130 GCF_044704955.1 Pristiophorus japonicus
TCGGTGCGAGTTAGGACACGGGGGCAGCCAAGTTTTGGATCACCTGAAGTTTGCGTGGGGTAGAATGTGGGAGGCCGCCCAGGAGTGTGTTGGAATAGTCAAGTCTGGAGGGGACAGAGGCACGGATGAGGGTTTCAGCAGCGGATCACAGACACCAGGCAGACAGACAGACAGAGGACAGACGGACAGACAGACAGAGGCCAGACGGACAGACAGGCAGAGGCCAGACGGACAGACAGACAGGCAGAGGCCAGACGGACAGACAGAGACCAGACGGACAGACAGACAGATGGACAGACAGAGGACAGACAGACAGACAGACAGAGGCCAGACAGACAGACAGACAGGCAGAGGCCAGACGGACAGACAGAGGCCAGACGGACAGACAGACGGACAGACAGAGGCCAGACAGACAGACAGACAGGCAGAGGCCAGACGGACAGACAGACAGAGGCCAGATGGACAGACAGAGGCCAGACGGATAGACAGACAGACAGACAGATGGACAGACAGAGGCCAGACGGACAGACAGACAGACAGATGGACAGACAGAGGACAGACAGACAGACAGACAGAGGCCAGACAGACAGAGGCCAGACGGACAGACAGACGGACAGACAGAGGCCAGACAGACAGACAGACAGGCAGAGGCCAGGCGGACAGACAGACAGAGGCCAGACGGACAGACAGACAGACAGACAGATGGACAGACAGAGGCCAGACGGACAGACAGACAGACAGAGGACAGACAGACAGACAGACAGAGGCCAGACGGACAGACAGAGGCCAGACGGACAGACAGAGGCCAGACGGACAGACAGATGGACAGACAGAGGCCAGACAGACAGACAGACAGGCAGAGGCCAGACGGACAGACAGACAGAGGCCAGACGGACAGACAGACAGACAGACAGATGCACAGACAGAGGCCAGACGGACAGGCAGACAGACAGATGGACAGACAGAGGACAGACAGACAGATGGACAGACAGAGGCCAGACAGACAGAGGCCAGACGGACAGACAGAGGCCAGACGGACAGACAGACGTTATGAGGATGGTATGAGGGTGACCGTACTGAACCCTGTCTGTGTTCCCCCTCCACAGGTGGCCCTGGATCTCTGGGACCAGCGCTCCGTGGCCTGTGAGGGTCCGATGGTCTGGCTGAGCCGCCGGATCGAGGAGAGCGACTATGTCATCGTGCTGTGCTCGAGGGGGCTGAAGGCGTGGGTGGAGGCCCGCCCCGGGGACCCCCGTCCCACCAGCCCTGGGGCGGAGGCCCTGTGGGAGGGGACCATGACCATTGCTGCCGTCTCCATGATCGCTGAGAGGCTCCGGCAGGCGTTCACCCATTCCAGGGACGTCTCCAAGTTCATCGCTGCCTCCTTCTGCTGCTCGGGCCACGATGACATGCCCGGGGTCCTGGACCTGGCCTCCAAGTATTGCCTGATGGAACAATTCCCCCTCCTCTTTGCTCAACTGCACTCGACGGAGCTCTGTGGGCCGGGTTACACCCGCTACGTGGACAACATCTCCCAGGATACGTACTGGCGCACGCCCGCAGGCCTGGCTCTCTACAATGCCATCTCCGACTTGTACGGTGAGCAGGCTCACATCACAGAGACATAGACATGTACAGCGCAGGAGGAGGCCATTCCGGCCCATCGTGTCCGCCCCGGCCGACAAAGAGCCGCCCGGCCCTCGGTCAGCAGCCCCGAAGGTTACATACGAACCCACGAACAATGGCGGAAAGGCAAAGAGCACCCGGCCCAACCAGTCCGCCCCACACAACTGCAACACCCCTCACACTGAAACATTCTACACTCCACCCCAACCGGAGCCGTGTGATCTCCTGGGAGAGGCAAAAATCAGATAAAAACCCAGGCCAATTTAGGGAGAAAAAAATCTGGGAAAATTCCTCTCCGACCCATCCAGGCGATCGACACTAGTCCAGGAGATCACCCTGGCCGTATTCTATTCTCTGCAGTACTGACCATTATATCTGCTCCGTCCAACAAAAGGTCATCCAGTCTAATCCCAATGACCAGCTCTAGGTCCGTAACCCTGCAGGTTACTGCACTTAAAGGGCCCATCCAACCATCTCTCAAAAGTGGTGAGGGTTTCTGCATCCACCACTCTTCCAGGCAGCGAGTTCCAGATCCCCACAACCCTCTGCGTAAAGAAGCCCCCCGCCTCAAATCCTCTCTAAACCTTCCACCAACCACCTTAAAACTATGCCCCCTCGTAATAGACCCCTCCACCAATGGAAAATAGGTCCTTACTATCCACCGTGTCCAGGCCCCTCAATATTCTGTACACCTCAATGAGGTCTCTTCTCAACCTCCTCTGTTCCAATGAGAACAAACCCAGCCTATCCAATCTGACCTCATAACTAAGATTCTCCATTCCAGGCAGCATCCCGGTAAATCTCCTCTGCACCCTCTCTCCAGTGCAGTCGGGTCCTTCGTATAATACGGCGACCAGAACATCGCGTTTGGATTCACCGCCTCGGACGCGGTGGGAGCAGACAGCTGATCAGGAACGTACGCGCACCTGTCAGCGTGCCCCACGGGTCTGTGAGCGCCGTCGCGTAATCCGCCCTCCGTGCCTTTCGGTCCTCCGCGGAGGGAGGGGTTTCCTGTCCGGGGTTTTGCTCCTGCACACTCTTCCCCCCCCCCCTTGCCATCCTCGCCTCCAGTCCGGACACGCCCATGGCGCACCATCTCGCCGTCCGGAGGAGGCGGGGAGTCCACCGATGGAGGGCGCTCTACGCGGGAGTCCCTCCCGTTATTTATCGGGGGCTTGGCCCGGAGGGTGGTGCACGGAGCAGTCCCGCGCAATAAGTTTCTAAAGCCGGTTCACGAGCTCCCGGGCCGCCTGCAATTTCCGCGGTCTGGAGGAGTCCGTGTTCCACGTGTACGTTCAGTGCGCGAGGGTTGCAGCCCCTCTTCCATTATTCGAAGGGCCTGCTCCTCAAATTCTGGCCGCGCTTCAGTCCCACACTCCCGATCGTTGGGCACCCTGTGCGGAGGGGAGCGGGTAGGCCCGAGGGCCTCCTCGTAGGACTGCTCCTGGGGCTGGCCAAGGGGGGCCATCAGCCGGTCCGGGCAGCGGGCGATCGAGTTGGGTCGTTCAGCCCCGACTGCCTGCCTCTCTTCCGCGGTTACATCCGAGCCAGGGTGTCCCTGGAGATGGAGCACGCGGTGTCCACCGGTACGCTCGCGGCCTTCCGCGAGAGGTGGGCGCCGGAGGGACTGGAGTGGGTCATCACCCCCGGCGACAGAATTTTAATTTGATTTGGCCAAGTTCCCAGTTAATTTGTAAATTTGAGGGTTCTGGTGACCCTCACCACAAGGGGGCACTTGATTGAAAGTTATTTTTAAAATAGTTGTGGAGCTGTTGAGTGGGAGTGGCTTAGCCAGTCACGTGATGTTGACAAGACTCAATAAAACCCCGGCCAGTTGGGTTCGGGGGATCCACGATGGGGCAGGTGGTTGTGAACCCGGTGGATGAACTGGTAATGTGGTCGTGTGATCATGAAACCTTTGCTAATAAACCAACAGGTTCTTAATTCTAATGCGTTGCTATGAATTCTTAAACAAAGACCCCAGGAAGTAAATACATTGCATGAGAAATGATTGCTACAGCTGTAAAATGGTCTCTGTATAACACACTGTGTTACAAATCCCCCGGGAGGACAGACGCACCAACGTTAGCGTCCTCGACCAGGCCCAACATCCCCAGCATCGAAGCACTGACCACACTCGACCAGCTCCGCTGGGCAGGGCCACATTGTCCGCATGCCCCAGACACGAGACTCCCAAAGCAAGCGCTCTACTCGGAACTCCTTCACGGCAAACGAGCCAAAGGTGGGCAGAGGGAACGTTACAAGGGACCACCCTCAAAGCCTCCCTGATAAAGTGCAACATCCCCACCGACACCTGGGAGTCCCTGGGCCCAAAGACCAGTCCGCCCTAAGTGGAGGGAGTGCATCCGGGAGGGGCGCTGAGCACCTCGAGTCTCGTCGCCGAGAGCGTGCAGAAACCAAGCGCAGGCAGCGGAAGGAGCGTGCGGCAAACCAGTCCCACCCTCCCCTTCCCTCAACCATAAGAATATAAGAAATAGGAGCAGGAGTCAGCCATTCGGCCCCTCGAGCCTGCTCCGCCATTTAATACGATCATGGCTGATCCGATCATGGACTCAGCTCCACTTCCCTGCCCGCACCCCATAACCTTTCACTCCCTTATCACTCAAAAATCTGTCGATCTCCGCCTTAAATATATTCAATGTCCCGGCCTCCACAGCTCTCTTGGGCAGAGAATTCCACAGATTTACAACCCTCTGAGAGAAGAAATTCCTCCTCATCTCAGTTTTAAATGGGCGGCCCCTTATTCTAAGACCATGCCTCCTAGTTCTAGTCTCCCCCATCAGTGGAAACATTCTCTCTGCATCCACCTTGTCGAGCCCCCTCATAATCTGATACGTTTCGATAAGATCACCTCTCATTCTTCTGAATTCCAATGAGTAGAGGCCCAACCTCCTCAACCTTTCCTCGTAAGTCAACCCCCTCATCTCCATAATCAACCGAGTGAACCTTCTCTGAACTGCCTCCAAAGCAAGTATATCCTTTCGTAAATATGGAAACCAAAACTGCACGCAGTACTCCAGGTGTGGTCTCACTAATCTATCTTCCCTTTCTTAATCATATTTTTAGTCATTCTTTGCTGGCTTTAAAAAGCTTCCCAATCTTCTGCCCTCCCACTAGTTTTGGCCACTTTGCACGCCCTTGTTTTTAATCGGATACCGTCCTATATTTCTTTAGTCAGCCACAGATGGCTATCTTTTCTCTTACACCCTTTTCTCCTCACTGGAATATATTTTTCTTCAGAGTCGTGAAATATTTCCTTAAATGTACACCACTGTTCATCAATTGTCCTACACTTTACTCTATTTTCCCAGTCCACTTTACCCAACTCTGCCCTCGTACCTTCATCGTCCCCTTTATTTAAGCTTAGTACGCTGGTTAGAGATCCAACTTTCTAACCCTCCATCTGAACTTGAAACTCACCCATGCTATGATCACTCTTTCCCAGGGGATCCTTTACGCGGAGATTGTTTATTAATCCTGTCTCATTACACAGGACCAGATCCAAGATAGCCTGCCCTCTGGTTGGTTCAGTTACACAATGCTCAACGAACCCGTCCCTTACGCACTCTATGAACTCCTCCTCAAAGCTACCCTGACCAATTTGATTTGTCCAATCAATATGGAGGTTAAAATCACCCATGATCATTGCTGTTCCCTTTTTACAAGCCCCCCACTGTTGTGTATGGAGAAAGAGTCAGACTGAACACTGTGAGCTCAAAGTAAAGTGTGACCTTAGTCTTTTATTGCAGGTCTCCAGAGTGCCTCTCCAACCTGTGAAGCCTCCTTAAGTACCTGTGCTCCCAAGGGATTATGGGATCCCTTGGGACTCCGGGGGATGAGCCCTCTGGTGGCTGTACAGAGCAAATACAAGTCCACAAATATTACAACATTCCCCCCCCAAAGTCAATAGTGTAACTATTTACAATGTGAGTCGATCTGGGGCTCTTCTTGCCCTGGTTGATCGTCTCGGTGTGAAAGCTGGTGTTGTTGAATCATTTGTTGGGCCCTCGCTGGGCTGCTGTGCAGCTGGCCTTGCTGGGCTGCCTGGTGTGTTGGGCCCTGCAGGGCTGCTGTGGATGATGGGTTCTGCTTCATGGTCAACCGTGGTGTCGGTTGCCACTGGTGTGTATGTTGGGGGATCAAAAAAGGTAGGGTCCAAGGTGGGTTGCTCAGGGTAGTCCGTGAATCTGAGTTTGATTTGGTCCAAGTGTTTCCAGTGAATGAGTCCATTTGAAAGTTTGACCCGAAACACCCTGCTCCCCTCTTTGGCCACGACAGTGCCGGGAAGCCACTTGGGACCTTGTCCATAATTTAGTACAAATACAGGATCATTGACTTCAATCTCGCGTGACACATTTGCGCTATCATGGTATGTACTTTGTTGAAGCCGCCTGCTCTCTACCTGTTCATGTAGATCAGGGTGAACTAACGAGAGCCTTGTCTTAAGTGCTCTTTTCATGAGCAGTTCAGCAGGTGGGATCCCAGTGAGCGAGTGGGGTCTTGTGCGGTAGCTAAGCGGGACTCGGGATAGGCGAGTCTGCAGTGAGCCTTCAGTTACCCTCTTCAAGCCTTGCTTGATGGTTTGCACTGCTCTCTCTACCTGACCATTGGACGCTGGATTAAACGGGGCAGATGTGACATGTTTGATCCCGTTACGGGTCATGAATTCTTTGAACTCAGCACTGGTAAAACATGGCCCGTTGTCGCTCACCAGGACATCGGGTAGGCCATGTGTGGCAAACATGGCCCGCAGGCTTTCAGTAGTGGCAGCGGACGTGCTAGCCGACATTATCTCACATTCAATCCACTTGGAGTACGTGTCTACAACCACAAGGAACATTTGACCCAAGAACGGACCTGCATAGTCGACGTGTACCCTAGACCACAGTTTGGAGGGCCAAGACCATAAACTTAGCGGCGCCTCCCTGGGTACATTGCTTAACTGCTCCCCTCCCCCACCCCCTCAAACCCCTCCCCTGCCTCAAACCCCTCCGCTCCCTCAAAACCTCCCCTTCATAGAAACATAGAAAATAGGTGCAGGAGTAGGCCATTTGGCCCTTCGAGCCTGCACCACCATTCAATATGATCATGGCTGATCATTCCCTCAGTACCCCATTCCTGCTTTCTCTCCATACCCCTTGATCCCTTTAGCCATAAGGGCCACATCTAACTCCCTTTTCAATATATCCAATGAACTGGCCTCAACAACTCTCTGAGGTAGAGAATTCCACAGGTTAACAATTCTCTGAGTGAAGAAGTTTCTCCTCATCTCAGTCCTAAATGGCTTACCCCTTATCTTTAGACTGTGACCCCTGGTTCTGGACTTCCCCAACATCGGGAACATTCTACCCGCATCTAACCTGTCTAAACCCGTCAGAATCTTATATGTTTCTATGAAATCCCCTCTCATCCTTCTAAACTCCAATATATAAAGGCCCAGTTGATCCAGTCTCTCCTCATATGTCAGTCCTGCCATCCCGGGAATCAGTCTGGTGAACCTTCGCTGCACTCCCTCAGTAGCAAGAAAATCCTTCCTCAGATTAGGAGACCAAAACTGAACACAATATTCCAGGTGTGGCCTCACCAAGGCCCTGTACAACTGCAGTAAGACTTCCCTGCTCCTATACTCAAATCCTCTCGCTATGAAGGCCAACATACCATTTGCCTTCTTCACCGCCTGCTGTACCTGTATGCCAACTTTCAATGACTGATGTACCATGACACTCAGGTCTCGTTGTACCTCCCCTTTTCCTAATCTGTCACCATTCAGATAATATTCTGCCTTTGTGTTTAGCCACCAAAGTGGATAATCTCACATTTATCCACATTATACTGCATCTGCCATGCATTTGCCCACTCACCTAACCTGTCCAAGTCACCCTGCAGCCTCTTAGTGTCCTCCTCACAGCTCACACTGCCACCCAGCTTAGTGTCATCTGCAAACTTGGAGATATTACATTCAATTCCTCCATCTAAATCATTAATGTATATTGTAAATAGCTGGGGTCCCAGCACTGAGCCCTGCGGCACCCCACTAGTCACTGCCTGCCATTCTGAAGAGGACCCGTTTATCCCGACTCTCTGCTTCCTGTCTGCCAACCAGTTCTCTATCCACGTCAGTACATTACCCCCAATACCATGTGCTTTAATTTTGCACACCAATCTCTTGTGTGGGACCTTGTCAAAAGCCTTTTGAAAGTCCAAATACACTACATCCACTGGTTCTCCCTTGTCCACTCTACTAGTTACATCCTCAAAAAATTCCAGAAGATTTGTCAAGCATGATTTCCCTTTCATAAATCCATGCTGACTTGGACCGATCCTGTCACTGCTTTCCAAATGCGCTGCTATTTCATCTTTAATAATTGATTCCAACATTTTCCCCACTACCGATGTCAGGCTGACCGGTCTATAATTCCCTGTTTTCTCTCTCCCTCCTTTCTTAAACAGTGGTGTTACATTAGCTACCCTCCAGTCCATCGGAACCGATCCAGAGTCGATAGACTGTTGGAAAATGATCACCAATGCATCCACTATTTTTTCCACAGCGCCGGCACGGGGCTGGCCGGTTGGCCCCATGTGGCGGACTCAGGGTTGTGGGACTCGGGGTAGCAGCCTTGCCTCTGAAAGGCGCCAGTCAGTTCACTGTCCTCGTCGGGTTAGAGTCCCGGGGATGAGTCACCATCCTCTTGGAGATGCAGGTCGAGGCCATGAACGCTTCGGAGAGGTGGTCGCCAAAATCACACGGTGCAGCCAATCGTCTGAGGGCTGCAGCATATTTTTTGCGATGTCTTGGCCTTCGGGCCGCCGCTGGGTGTGGAACCGCTGTCTGGCTGTGAGGACGCCCTCTTTAGGTTTGAGCTGTTCCCGGATCATCGTTACGAGCTCCGCGTACGTTTTGGTCGTCGTCTTCTCTGGGGCTAGCAGGTCCCTGACGGGGCCGTGAGCGGTGGGCCCACAACTGCTGAGCAGGATGGCTCTGCGCTTATCAGCCAGCGAGGTCGGTGTGTCTCCCGCCAGGTCGTTCACAATGAAGAAGTGTTCGCGCCTTTCCACAAAGGCCTCCCATTCTTCCCCATCGGCGAATTGTTGAAACGTGCCCAGCTGAGCCATTTTCGCGTGGAAATTCGTAATCTCGTCGCCGGTTATTGTGTCTGTGAGCACTCGAGTAATGACTCCACGAGGTAAGGTATTGTCCCTGAACTGTTGTGACCTTAGTCCATTTATTACAGCTCCTGAATGAGGGTACGGTGAGGTGGGCTCCCTGGTTACCTGCGGTGTGCATGTGACCTCTAGGTCTCCACCAGTTGCACCCTCTAGTGGTACAGGTATGGTGTATACAGTGTGAAGGTACATTCAGTGGTCTTGTGTAACTGTACATTGAGTGTACAGGGTATATACACATAGTATACATACACAACACTGTTCGTAATCATTTTAAAGTCATTCTTTGCTGGCTTTTAAAAGCTTCCCAATCTTCTGCCCTCCCACTAGTTTTGGCCACTTTGTATGCCCTTGTTATTAATTGGATACCGTCCTTTATTTCTTCAGTTAGCCACGGATGGCTATCTTTTCTCTTACACCCTTTTTTCCTCACTGGAATATATTTTTCTTGAGAGTTATGAAATATCTCCTTAAATGTACGCCACTGTTCATCAACTGTCCTACACTTCAATCTATTTTCCCAGTCCACTTTAGCCAACTCTGCCCTCGTACCTTCACAGTCTCTGTTATTTAAGCTTAGTACGCTGGTTTGAGATCCAACTTTCTCACCCTCCATCTGAATTTGAAACTCACCCATGCTATGATCACTCTTTCCAAGAGGATCCTTTACGAGGAGATTGTTTATTAATCCTGTCTCATTACACAGGACCAGATCTAAGATAGCCTGCCCCCTGGTTGGTTTCATTACACACTGCTCAAGGAACCCGTTCCTTACGCACTCTATGAACTCCTCCTCGAGGCTACCCTGACCAATTTGATTTGTCCAATCAATATGGAGGTTAAAATCACCCATGATTATTGCTGTTCCGTTTTTGCAAGCCCCCCTCTATTTATGCTCCGACCAACAGAGTTGCTACTGTTAGAGGGGCCTATAGACTACGCCCACCAGTGACTTTTCCCCCTCATTGTTCCTGATCTCCACCCAAACTGTTTCAAGCACTGTCGGTCCCGCCTGTGACAGAGACTGTAATTCCCACGTTGGACTGTACAGTCACGCGAGAACTCACGTTTGGAGTGGAAGCAAGTCTTCCTCGATTCCGAGGGCCTGCCTATGGCGGCACTGTGCAACACAATCTGCAACACAGCCTTTTGCACCCACTCGGTAACACACTGCGTAACACTCTCTGTAACACGAGTGCAGGAGCAAACGACCGCGGATGCTGGAATCTGAAATAGAAACAGAAAATGCCGGAAATCTCAGCGGGTCAGGCAGCGTCTGAGAAACAGAGTTAACGTTTCGGGTCAGTGACCCTTCATCAGAACAGGCAAAAGTTCGAAATTGACAGATTCTTAAGGAAGCATCATCATCATAGGCGGTCCCTCGAAGCGAGGATAACTTGCTCCGAGGCCAAAAAAGGATGAGTTCACAGGTGTTTCAATGACACAAGAACATGAGAAATAGGAGCAGGAGTCGACCATTCGGCCCCTCGAGCCTGCTCCGCCATTTAATACGATCATGGCTGATCCGATCATGGACTCAGCTCCACTTCCCTGCCCGCTCCCTTATCGGTTAAGAAACTGTCTATCTCTGTCTTAAATATATTCAATGTCCCGGCTTCCACAGCTCTCTGAGGCAGCGAATTCCACAGATTTACAACCCTCAGAGAGAAGAAATTCCTCCTCATCTCAGTTTTAAATGGGCGGCCCCTTATTCTAAGATCATGCCCCCTAGTTCTAGTCTCCCCCATCAGTGGAAACATCCTCTCTGCATCCACCTTGTCGAGCCCCCTCATAATCTTATACGTTTCCATAAGATCACCTCTCATTCTTCTGAATTCCAATGAGTAGAGGGCCAACCTCCTCAACCTTTCCTCAAAAGTCAACCCCCTCATCCCCAGAATCAACCGAGTGAACCTTCTCTGAACTGCCTCCAAAGCAGGTATATCCTTTCGTAAATATGGAAACCAAAACTGCACGCAGTACTCCAGGTGTGGCCTCACCAATACCCTGTATAACTGGAGCAAGACTTCCCTGCTTTTATACTCCATCCCCTTTGCAATAAAGGCCAAGATTCCATTGGCCCTTCCTGATCACTTGCTGTACCTGCATACTATCCTTTTGTGTTTCATGCACAAGTACCCCCAGGTCCCGCTGTACTGCGGCACTTTGCAATCTTTCTCCATTTAAATAATAACTTTGTTGCATAATAAAACTGAACAATGGGTTAAGCCAAAAATATTGTGTCACGTGTTGTCCTTTTCCACTATGTTCTGAGGTGGTGTTAAATCCAAGGAAGAGGCATACAAATTATCCGGAAAAAGCAGCAAACCTGAGGACTGGGAGAAATTTAGAATCCAGCAGAGGAGGACAAAGGGTTTAATTAGGAGGAGGAAAATAGAGTACGAGAGGAAGCTTGCTGGAAACAAAAACTGACTGCAAAAGCTTCTATAGAGATGTGAAGAGAAAAAGATTAATGAAGACAAACGTAGGTCCCTTGCAGTCAGATTCAGGTGAATTTATAACGGGGAACAAAGAAATGGCGGACCAATTGAACAAATACGCTGGTTCTGCCTTCACGAAGGAAGACACAAATAACCTTCCGGAAGTACTAGGGGACAGTGGGTCCAGTGGGAAGGAGGAACTGAAGGATATCCTTATTAGGCGGGAAATTGTGTTAGGGAAATTGATGGGATTGAAGGCCGATAAGTCCCCGGGGCCTGATAGTCTGCATCCCTGAGTACTTAAGGAAGTGGCCCTAGAAATCGTGGATGCATTGGTGATCATTTTCCAACAATCTATCGACTCTGGATCAGTTCCTATGGACTGGAGGGTAGCTAATGCAACACCACTGTTTAAGAAAGGAGGGAGAGAGAAAACAGGTAATTATAGACCGGTTAGTCTGACATCAGTAGTGGGGAAAATGTTGGAATCAACCATTAAGGATGAAATAGCAGCTCATTTGGAAAGCAGTGACAGGATCGGTCCAAGTCAGCATGGATTTATGAAAGTGAAATCATGCTTGACAAATCTTCTGGAATTTTTTGAGGATGTAACTAGTAGAGTGGACAAGGGAGAACCAGTGGATGTGGTGTATTTGGACTTTCAAAAGGCTTTTGAAAAGGTCCCACACAAGAGATTGGTGTGCAAAATCAAAGCACATGGTATTGGGGGTAATGTACTGACGTGGATAGAGAACTGGTTGGCAGACAGAAAGCAGAGAGTCGGGATAAACGGGTCCTTTTCAGAATGGCAGGCAATGACTAGTGGGGTGCCGCAGGGCTCAGTGCTGGGACCCCAGCTATTTACAATATACATTAATGATTTAGACGAAGGAATTGAATGTAATATCTCCAAGTTTGCAGATGACACTAAGCTGGGTGGCGGTGTGAGCTGTGAGGAGGACGCTAAGAGGCTGCAGGGTGACTTGAACAGGTTAGGTGAGTGGGCAAATACATGGCAGATGCAGTATAATGTAGATAAATGTGAGGTTATCCACTTTGGTGGCAAAAACAGGAAGGCAGAATATTATCTGAATGGTGACAGATTAGGAAAAGGGAAGGTGCAACGAGACCTGGGTGTCATGGTTCATCAGTCATTGAAAGTTGGCATGCAGGTACAGCAGGCGGTAAAGAAGGCAAATGGTATGTTGGCCTTCATAGCGAGGGAATTTGAGTATAGGAGCAGGGAGGTCTTACTGCAGTTGTACAGGGCCTTAATGAGGCCTCACCTGGAATATTGTGTTCAGTTTTGGTCTCCTAATCTGAGGAAGGACATTCTTGCTATTGAGGGAGTGCAGCGAAGGTTCACCAGACTGATTCCTGGGATGGCGGGACTGACATATGAGGAGAGACTGGATCAACTGGGCTTTTATACATTTGAGTTTAGAAGGATGAGAGGGGATCTCATAGAAACATATAAAATTCTGACGGGACGAGACAGGTTAGATGCAGGAAGAATGTTCCCAATGTTGGGGAAGTCCAGAACTAGGGGACACAGTCTTAGGATAAGGGGTAAGCCATTTAGGACCGAGATGAGGAGAAACTTCTTCACTCAGAGAGTTGTTAACCTGTGGAATTCTCTACCGCAGAAAGTTGTTGGGGCCAATTCGTTAGATATATTCAAAAGGGAGTTAGATGTGGCCCTTACGGCTAAAGGGATCAAGGGGTATGGAGAGAAAGCAGGAATGGGGTACTGAAGTTGCATGATCAGCCATGATCATATTGAATGATGGTGCAGGCTCGAAGGGCCGAATGGCCGACTCCTGCACCTATTTTCTATGTTTCTATGTCTGCGAATCAGAGTAGAGTGACCAAAACAAACACCACACAGGAGGCCATTCCGGCCCATCGTGTCCTCGCCGGCCGACCAAGAGCTACCCGGCCTCATCCCACTTTCCCGCTCTGGGTCCGTAGCCCTGCAGGTTACGGCACTTCAAGCTGCACCATCCAAATGTGGTGAGGGTTTCTGCCTCTACCGCCCTTTCAGGCCGTGAGTTCCACCCCAGACCCCCACCACCCTCTGGGTGAAGACATTTCCCCTCAAATCCCCTCTAAACCTCCCCCCCAATTACTTTCAATCTCTGCCCCCTGGTTGTTGACCCCTCTGCCAAGGGAAACAGGTCGGTCCTATCCACTCTATCCAGGCCCCTCATCATTTTATACACCTCAATCAGGTCTCCCCTCAGCCTCCTCTGTTCCAAGGAAAACAACATCAGCCTATCCAATCTTTCCTCATCGCTAAAATTCTCCCGTCCCGGCAACATCCTGGTAAATCTCCTCTGCACCCTCTCCAGTGCGATCACATCCTTCCTGTAATGTGGTGACCAGAACTGCACGCAGTACTCCAGCTGTGGCCTAACCAGTGTTTTATACAGTTCAAGCATAACCTCCCTGCTCTTGTATTCCATGCCTCGGCCAATAAAGGCAAGTATTCCGTGTGCCGCCTTAACCACCTTATCTACCTGGCCTGCTACCTTCAGGGATCTGTGGACCTGCACTCCCAGGTCTCTATGTTCCTCGACACTTCTCAGTGTCCGACCATTTAATGTGTATTCCCTCGCCTTGTTAGACCTCCCCAAATGCATTACCTCACACGTCTCCGGATCGAACTCCATTTGCCACTGCTCTGCCCACCTGACCAGTTCATCGATATCTTCCTGCAGTCCACAGCTTTCTTCTTCATTATTGACCACACGGCCGATCTTAGTGTCATCTGCAAACTTCTTAATCATACCCCCAACATTCAAGTCTAAATCATTGGTGTACACCACAAAAAGCAAGGGACCCAGCACTGAGCCCTGCGGAACCCCACTGGAAACATCCTTCCAGTCACAGAAACACCCATCGACCATCAGCCTTAAAGAGGGCTTTCAGGCCGATTAGAGAGATGTGGCGCCTTTAAAGCTGAATATAGTGACATGGCCCCTTTAAGGCCGAATGTAGCAACACGGCCCCTTTAAGACCGAATGTAGTGACGCGGCCCCTTTAAGGCCGAGTGTGGCGACGCGGCTCCTTTAAGGCTGAATGTAGCGATACGGCCCCTTTAAGGCCGAGTGTGGCGACGCGGCTCCTTTAAGGCTGAATGTAGCGATACGGCCCCTTTAAGACCGAATGTAGTGACGCGGCCCCTTTAAGGCCGAGTGTGGTGACGCGGCTCCTTTAAGGCTGAATGTAGCGACACGGCTCCTTTAAGACTGAATGTGGTGACGCGGCCCCTTTAAGACCGAGTGTAGTGACGCGGCCCCTTTAAGACCGAGTGTGGTGACGCGGCCCCTTGAAGCAGGAGCGCGGCCGGAAGTGGCGGCTGGGACACGGAACTACAAGTCCCGGCGGCCCGCGCGGGGAGACGTCACTGCCGGTCAGGCGGCTCCGGGAGACAGACAGACAGAGAGCGGGCCGCGGGATGGAGGAGGTGGACCGCATCGTGAGCCGGGCCCTGGCCCAGAGCGGCTGGTGAGGGACCCCGCCCGGACACGGCGCACACAGCGCCCCACACACCGCCCGGACACGGCGCACACAGCGCCCCACACACCGCCCGGACACGGCGCACACAGCGCCCCACACACCGCCCGGACACGGCGCACACAGCGCCCCACACACCGCCCGGACACGGCGCACACAGCGCCCGGACACCGCCCGGACACGGCGCACACACCGCCCCACACACCGCCCGGACACGGCGCACACAGCGCCCGGACACCGCCCGGACACGGCGCACACACCGCCCCACACACCGCCCGGACACGGCGCACACAGCGCCCGGACACCGCCCGGACACGGCGCACACACCGCCCCACACACCGCCCGGACACGGCGCACACAGCGCCCGGACACCGCCCGGACACAGCGCCCCACACACCGCCCGGACACAGCGCCCCACACACCGCCCGGACACGGCGCACACAGCGCCCCACACACCGCCCGGACACGGCGCACACAGCGCCCCACACACCGCCCGGACACGGCGCACACAGCGCCCGGACACCGCCCGGACACGGCGCACACAGCGCCCCACACACCGCCCGGACACGGCGCACACAGCGCCCCACACACCGCCCGGACACGGCGCACACAGCGCCCCACACACCGCCCGGACACGGCGCACACAGCGCCCGGACACCGCCCGGACACGGCGCACACAGCGCCCCACACACCGCCCGGACACAGCGCCCCACACACCGCCCGGACACGGCGCACACACCGCCCGGACACGGCGCCCCAAACACCGCCCGGACACGGCGCACACAGCGCCCCACACACCGCCCGGACACACCGCCCCACACAGCGCCCGGACACGGCGCCCCAAACACCGCCCGGACACGGCGCACACAGCGCCCCACACACCGCCCGGACACGGCGCACACAGCGCCCGGACACAGCGCCCGGACACAGCGCCCGGACACGGCGCCCCAAACACCGCCCCACACAGCGCCCGGACACAGCGCCCCACACACCGCCCGGACACGGCGCACACAGCGCCCGGACACACCGCCCGGACACACCGCCCGGACACTGCGCACACAGCGCCCCAAACACCGCCCCACACACCGCCCGGACACACCGCCCGGACACACCGCCCGAAACACCGCCCGGACACACCGCCCGGACACACCGCCCGAAACACCGCCCGGACACGGCGCACACAGCGCCCCACACACCGCCCCACACACCGCCCGGACACGGCGCACACACCGCCCCACACACCGCCCGGACACACCGCCCGGACACACCGCCCGGACACGGCGCCCCAGACACCGCCCGGACACGGCGCACACACCGCCCCAAACACCGCCCGGATACAGCGCACACAGCGCCCCACACACCGCCCGGACACAGCGCCCCGCCCCAAACACCGCCCGGAT
This sequence comes from Pristiophorus japonicus, assembly GCF_044704955.1. Classification (NCBI taxonomy): domain Eukaryota; kingdom Metazoa; phylum Chordata; class Chondrichthyes; family Pristiophoridae; genus Pristiophorus; species Pristiophorus japonicus. Next base: position 110,032 of record NW_027254871.1, read on the forward strand.
ACAGCGCACACAGCGCCCCACACACCGCCCGGACACGGCGCACACAGCGCCCCACACACCGCCCCACACACCGCCCGGACACACCGCCCCAGACACCGCCCGGACACGGCGCACACAGCGCCCCACACACCGCCCCAGACACCGCCCGGACACGGCGCACACACCGCCCCAAACACCGCCCGGATACAGCGCACACAGCGCCCCACACACCGCCCGGACACACCGCCCGGACACAGCGCCCCGCCCCAAACACCGCCCGGATACAGCGCACACAGCGCCCCACACACCGCCCGGACACACCGCCCGGACACGGCGCACACAGCGCCCCAAACACCGCCCAGACACAGCGCCCCGCCCCAAACACCGCCCGGACACAGCGCACACAGCGCCCCAAACACCGCCCGGACACAGCGCCCCACACACCGTCCAGAGCGGCTGGTGAGGGGGCAGCTCCCAGACAGGGTGCAAACACCCCCTCCCCCCCTTGGTGTGATACCCCTGTACTGACCTGCCCTTGTTCCCCCCCCCTGGTGTGATACCCCCTGTACTGACCTGCCCTTGTTCCCCTCCCCCCCCCTGGTGTGATACCCCCTGTACTGACCTGCCCTTGTTCCCCTCCCCCCCCCTGGTGTGATACCCCCTGTACTGACCTGCCCTTGTTCCCCCCCCCTGGTGTGATACCCCCTGTACTGACCTGCCCTTGTTCCCCCCCTCCCCCCCTGGTGTGATACCCCTGTACTGACCTGCCCCTGTTCCCCCTCCCCCCCTGGTGTGATACCCCTGTACTGACCTGCCCCTGTTCCCCCTCCCCCCCTGGTGTGATACCCCTGTACTGACCTGCCCTTGTTCCCTCCCACCCCTGGTGTGACACCCCTGTACTGACCTGCCCTTGTTCCCCCTCCCCCCCCCCCCCCCTGGTGTGATACCCCCTGTACTGACCTGCCCTTGTTCCCCCCCCCTGGTGTGATACCCCCTGTACTGACCTGCCCTTGTTCCCCTCCCCCCCCCTGGTGTGATACCCCCTGTACTGACCTGCCCTTGTTCCCCCCCCCTGGTGTGATACCCCCTGTACTGACCTGCCCTTGTTCCCCCCCTCCCCCCCTGGTGTGATACCCCTGTACTGACCTGCCCCTGTTCCCCCTCCCCCCCTGGTGTGATACCCCTGTACTGACCTGCCCCTGTTCCCCCTCCCCCCCTGGTGTGATACCCCTGTACTGACCTGCCCTTGTTCCCCCCCTCCCCCCCTGGTGTGACACCCCTGTACTGACCTGCCCTTGTTCCCCCCCCCCCCCCCTTGGTGTGATACCCCCTGTACTGACCTGCCCTTGTTCCCCCTCCCCCCCTGGTGTGATACCCCCTGTACTGACCTGCCCTTGTTCCCCCTCCTCCCCCCCTGGTGTGATACCCCCTGTACTGACCAGCCCTTGTTCCCCCTCCCCCCCTGGTGTGATACCCCCTGTACTGACCTGCCCTTGTTCCCCCTCCCCCCCCCCCCCTGGTGTGATACCCCTGTACTGACCTGCGCTTGTTCCCCCTCCCCCCCTGGTGTGATACCCCTGTACTGACCTTCCCTTGTTCCCCCTCCCCCCCTGGTGTGATACCCCTGTACTGACCTGCCCTTGTTCCCCCTCCCCCCCTGGTGTGATACCCCTGTACTGACCTGCCCTTGTTCCCCCTCCCTCCCCCCCCCCCTGGTGTGATACCCCTGTACTGACCTGCCCTTGTTCCCCCTCCCCCCCTGGTGTGATACCCCTGTACTGACCTGCCCCTGTTCCCCCTCCCCCCCTGGTGTGATACCCCTGTACTGACCTGCCCTTGTTCCTCCTCCCCCCCTGGTGTGATACCCCTGTACTGACCTGCCCTTGTTCCCCCTCCCCCCCCTGGTGTGATACCCCCTGTACTGACCTGCCCTTGTTCCCCCTCCCCCCTGGTGTGATACCCCTGTACTGACCTGCCCTTGTTCCCCTCCCCCCCTGGTGTGATACCCCCTGTACTGACCTGCCCTTGTTCCCCCTCCCCCCCTGGTGTGATACCCCCTGTACTGACCTGCCCTTGTTCCCCCTCCCCCCCTGGTGTGATACCCCTGTACTGACCTGCCCTTGTTCCCCTCCCCCCCTGGTGTGATACCCCCTGTACTGACCTGCCCTTGTTCCCCCTCCCCCCCTGGTGTGATACCCCCCCGTACTGACCTGCCCTTGTTCCCCCTCCCTCCCCCCCCCCCGGTGTGATACCCCCTGTACTGACCTGCCCTTGTTCCCCCTCCCCCTCCCCCCCAGGTGTGATACCCCTGTACTGACCTGCCCTTGTTCCCCCTCCCCCCCCCCCCCTGGTGTGATACCCCTGTACTGACCTGCCCTTGTTCCCCTCCCCCCCTGGTGTGATACCCCCCGTACTGACCTGCCCTTGTTCCCCCTCCCCCCTGGTGTGATACCCCCCGTACTGACCTGCCCTTGTTCTCCCCCCCCCCCCCCCCCCCCCCTGGTGTGATACCCCCTGTACTGACCTGCCCTTGTTCCCCTCCCCCCCCTGGTGTGATACCCCTGTGCTGACCTGCCCTTGTTCCCTTGTTCTCCCCCCCCCCCCCCCCCCCCCCCCCTGGTGTGATACCCCTGTACTGACCTGCCCTTGTTCCCCTTCCTACCCCCCTGGTGTGATACCCCCCTGTACTGACCTGCCCTTGTTCCCCCCCCCCCCCCTGGTGTGATACCCCTGTACTGACCTGCCCTTGTTCCCCCCCCCCCCCTTGGTGTGATACCCCTGTACTGACCTGCGCTTGTTCCCCCTCCCCCCCTGGTGTGATACCCCTGTACTGACCTGCCCTTGTTTCCCCCCCCCCCCCCCCCCTGATGTGATACCCCTGTACTGACCTGCCCTTGTTCCCCCTCCTCCCCCCCTGGTGTGATACCCCCGTACTGACCTGCCCTTGTTCCCCCTCCTCCCCCCCTGGTGTGATACCCCCCGTACTGACCTGCCCTTGTTCCCCCTCCCCCCCTGGTGTGATACCCCCTGTACTGACCTGCCCTTGTTCCCCCTCCCTCCCCCCCTGGTGTGATACCCCCTGTACTGACCTGCCCTTGTTCCCCCTCCCCCCCTGGTGTGATGCCCCCTGTACTGACCTGCCCTTGTTTCCCCCCCCCCCCCCCCCCTGGTGTGATACCCCCTGTACTGACCTGCCCTTGTTCCCCCTCCCTCCCCCCCTGGTGTGATACCCCCCGTACTGACCTGCCCTTGTTTTCCCCCCCCTCCCCCAGCGAGATCCCGGACGATGTGGTCAGCGTGCAGCAGTTCTCCACCGAGCTGATCGTGGAGGCCGTGGTCCGCTGCCTGCGGATCATCGATCCCTCGCTGGGCAACGGGCTCAGCCACCAGCTCCCGCCGGGGATGTCCGCCCGCTTCCGAATCGGCATGAGCCTGGCACAGGCCTGCCAGGTACGTTCACGTCCCGGCAACACCCCGGCACGCACCGTGTGTGGGGGGGGCGGGAAGGGCGGGGGTTTAACACCCAGGTTCATCCCGGTAAAGTCGAGTTGCGTGTCAGGCAACCTGTCGTGTGGGCTTGCTGACTTGAGTGCCACACAGACGATGGCAGACAAGCAAAGCCCCTCTAAACATGGAATTATGAACGGGAAATCATGTTTGACAAAGCTACTGGAGTTTTTTTTGCGGATGTACCTGATAGAGTAGATGAGGGAGAACCAGTGGATGTAGTGTATTTGGATTTTCAGAAGGCCATTGATAAAGTCCCACAAAAGAGGTTAGTGTGTAAAATTAAAGCACAGAGGATTGGGGGTAATGTATTGGCATGGATTGAAAATTGGTAACTGACAGGAAACGGAGAGTAGGAATAAACGGGTCTTTTTCGGGGTGGCGGGCAGTGACTCGTGGGGTACCACAGGGATCAGTGCTGGGGCCCCAGCTATTCACAATCTACGTAAATGATTTGGACGAGGGAACCAAATGTAATATTTCCAAGTTTGCTGACGACACAAAACGAGGTGGGATTGTGAGTTGTGAGGAGGATGCAGAGATGCTCCAAGGTGATTTGGATCGGTTGAGTGAGGGGGCAAACACACGGCAGATGCAGTATAACGTGGATAAATGTGAAGTTATCCACTTTGGTAGGAAAAACATAAGGACAAAGTATTATTGAAATGGCGATGGCTCGGGAAGTATCGATGTACAGAGGGACCTGGGTGTCCTTGTACACCGGTCATTGAAAGCTAACATGCCGGGGCAGCAAGCAGTTAGGAAGGCCAATGGTATGTTGGCCTTCATTGCGAGAGGGTTTGAGTACAGGAGCAAGGAGGTCTTACTCCAGTTATTCAGGGCCCTGGTGAGACCGCACCTGGAGTATTGTGCACAGTTTGGGTCTCCTTACCTAAGGAAGGATATACTGGCCATAGAGGGAGTGCAGCGAAGGTTCACCAGACTGATTCCTGGGAGGGCAGGACTGTCGTATGAGGAGAGATTGGGTCGACTGGGCCTGTATTCACTGGAGTTTAGAAGAATGAGAGGGGATCTCATTGAAAGGTATAAAATTCTGACGGGGTTGGACAGACTGGACGCGGGGAGGATGTTCCCCCCGGGGCTGGGAAGTCTAGAACAAGGGCTCACAGTCTCAAGATACGGGGTAGGAAATTTAGGAGCGAGATGAGGAGAAATGTTTTCACTCCGAGGGTGGTGAACCTGTGGAATTCTCTACCACAGAAGGCTGTGGAGGCCAAGTCACTGAATATATTTAAGAGGGAGACAGATCGATTTCTGGACACAAAAGGCATCAAGGGGTATGGGGAGAAAGCGGGAATATGGTGTTGGGATAGAGGATCAGCCATGATCATATTGAATGGTGCAGGCTCGAGGGGCCGAATGGCCGACTCCTCCTATTGTCTATGTTTCAGGATCTGGGCTACGAGGGGGAGATCGGCTACCAGACCTTCCTGTACAGCAACGAGCCTGAAATTCGTCGACTCCTCATGTTCCTGGTGGAGAAGCTTCCCCGGGACAGCATCGACTCGGCAAACCAGCCCGCAGGTTTGGTCCCAGGGTACACCGCCTACCCGGAGGATTGGCTAACTAACGAACTAACAGAGAACAGCGAGTCGGGATAAATGGTTCATTCTCGGGTTGGCGATCAGTAACTAGTGGGGTGCCGCAGGGATCAGTGCTGGGACCCCAACTATTTACAATCTATATTAACGACTCGGAAGAAGGGACCGAGTGTAACGTAGACAAGTTTGCTGACGATACAAAGATGGGAGGAAAAGCAATGTGTGAGGAGGACACAAAAAATCTGCAAAAGGACACAGACAGGCTCAGTGAGTGGGCAAAAATTTGTCAGATGGAGTATAATGTCGGGAAGTGTGAGGTCATGCACTTTGGCAGAGAAAAAAAAATCAACGGGCAAGTTGTTATTTAAATGGAGAAAGATTGCAAAGTGCTGCAGTACAGCGGGACCTGGGGGTACTGGTGCATGAAACACAAAAGGTTAGTATGCAGGTACAGCAAGTGATCAGCAGGGCCAATGGTATCTTGGCCTTTATTGCAAATGGGATGGAGTATAAAAGCAGGGAAGTCGTGCTCCAGTTATACAGGGTATTGGTGAGGCCACACCTGGAGTACTGCGTGCAGTTTTGGTTTCCATATTTACGAAAGGATACACTTGCTTTGGAGACAGTTCAGAGAAGGTTCACTCGGTTGATTCCGGGGATGAGGGGGTTGACTTATGAGGAAAGGTTGAGAAGGTTGGGCCTCTACTCATTGGAGTTCAGAAGAATGAGAGGTGATCTTATCGAAACGTATAAGATTATGAGGGGGCTCGACAAGGTGGATGCAGAGAGGATGTTTCCACTGATGGGGGAGACTAGAACTAGGGGGCATGGTCTTAGAATAAGGGGCCACCCATTTAAAACTGAGATGAGGAGGAATTCCTTCTCTCAGAGGGTTGTAAATCTGTGGAATTCGCTGCCTCTGAGAGCTGTGGAAGCCGGGACATTGAATATATTTAAGACAGAGATAAACAGTTTCTTAACCGATAAGGGGGCGGGCAGGGAAGTGGAGCTGAGTCCATGATCGGATCAGCCATGATCGTATTAAATGGCGGAGCAGGCTCGAGGGGCCGAATGGCCGACTCCTGCTATTTAAAGATATACTTGCCATTTGAGGGAGTGCAACGAAGGTTCACCAGACTGACGTGTATGTCCACAGATCCCTGAAGGGATAAGGCCAGGTAGATAAGGTGATTAAGGCGGCACACGGAATACTTGCCTTTATTGGCCGAGGCATGGAATACAAGAGCAGGGAGGTTATGCTTGAACTGTATAACACACTGGTTAGGCCACAGCTGGAGTACTGCGTGCAGGTCTGGTCACCACATTACAGGAAGGATGTGATCGCACTGGAGGGGGTGCAGAGGAGATTTACCAGGATGTTGCCGGGACGGGAGGATTTTAGCGATGAGGAAAGATTGGAGAGGCTGGGGTTGTTTTCCTTGGAACAGAGGAGGCTGAGGGGAGACCTGATTGAGGTGTATAAAATGAGGAGGGGCCTGGATAGAGTGGATAGGACCGACCTGTTTCCCTGGGCAGAGGGGTCAACAACCAGGGGGCAGAGATTGAAAGTAATTGGGGGGAGGTTTAGAGGGGATTTGAGGGGAAATGTCTTCACCCAGAGGGTGGTGGGGGTCTGGGGTGGAACTCACGGCCTGAAAGGGCGGTAGAGGCAGAAACCCTCACCACATTTGGATGTGCAGCTTGAAGTGCCGTAACCTACAGGGCTACGGACCCAGAGCGGGAAAGTGGGATTGGGCTGGGTAGCTCTTGGTCGGCCGGAGCGGACATCAAGTCTCTTGCCCCCAGCGCGTCATCCCTGCCCAGCCGAAGTCCCTTACACTCGTAGCGGGTGGGAGGGGCATTGGGACAATAACATCGGGGGAGGGTGGGAAGGACACTGACTTTTTTGGGCTGTGTATGGTTGGGTGAAAGAGCAAGTGGGAGGGAAGTAGCTGCAGACAAGTAACTTTATTTCATTAACCTGCCCGTGGTCCTGTGACAGGGAAATCTGTGCTCCAGCGATCGATTGCGTCCAAGATCAAGCAGCAACTGGCCATTCCGTGGGTGCCAGCATCCCTCAGGACTCCATCCCTCCTTCGAGTGCAGGTTGGTTTCTGACCTTGTGTGCATTGCTGTCCTGCTTCGGCACGCTGTGTTCAGTGCACAGGCTCGGTGAGCGGGCAAACATTTGACAGATGGAGTATAAGTGTGAGGTCATGCACTTTGACAGAGAAAAAAATCAAAGAGCAAGTTATTATTTAAATGGAGAAAGATTGCAAAGTGCCGCAGTACAGCGGGACCTGGGGGTTACTTGTGCATGAAACACAAAAGGATAGTATGCAGGTACAGCAAGTGATCAGGAAGGCCAGTGGTATCTTGGCCTTTATTGCAAAGGGGATGGAGTATAAAAGCAGGGAAGTCTTGCTCCAGTTATACAGGGTATCGGTGAGGCCACACCTGGAGTACTGCGTGCAGTTTTGGTTTCCATATTTACGAAAGGATATACTTGCTTTGGAGGCGATTCAGAGAAGGTTCACTCGGTTGATTCCGGGGATGAGGGGGTTGACTTATGAGGAAAGGTTGAGGAGGTCGGGCCTCTACTCATTGGAATTCAGAAGAATGAGAGGTGATCTTATCGAAACGTATAAGATTATGAGGGGGCTCGACAAGGTGGATGCAGAGAGGATGTTCCCACTGATGGGGGAGACTAGAACTAGGGGGCATGGTCTTAGAATAAGGGGCCGCCCATTTAAAACTGAGATGAGGAGGAATTTCTTCTCTCAGAGGGTTGTAAATCTGTGGAATTCGCTGCCTCAGAGAGCTGTGGAAGCCGGGACATTGAATATATTTAAGACAGAGATAGACAGTTTCTTAACCGATAAGGGGATAAGGGGGCGGGCAGGGAAGTGGAGCTGAGTCCATGATCGGATCAGCCATGATCGTATTAAATGGCGGAGCAGGCTCGAGGGGCCGAATGGCCGACTCCTGCTCCTATTTCTCATGTTCTTGTGTCTGGACCCAAGAATTCAGGTGCGTGTAGCGCCGCGATGTAATGTTTCTGAACACGTTGTGTATATTCGGTCTGAGTGCCAGCTGTGGCTCAGTGGGCAACGCACCGTCCTCCGGGTCATAAAGTTGTGGGTTCAAGTCCCACTCCAGGGACGTGAGCACATGAATCTCGGCTGACACTCCCAGTGCAGTACTGAGGGAGCGCCGCACTGTCGGAGGCGCGGTACTGAGGGAGCGCCGCACTGTCGGAGGCGCGGTACTGAGGGAGCACCGCACTGTCGGAGGGGCGGTACTGAGGGAGCGCTGCACTGTCGGAGGGGCTGTACTGAGGGAGCGCCGCACTGTCGGAGGGGCGGTACTGAGGGAGCGCCGCACTGTCGGAGGGGCGGTACTGAGGGAGCGCTGCACTGTCGGAGGGGCGGTACTGAGGGAGCGCCGCAATGTCGGAGGGGCAGTACTGAGGGAGCGCCGCACTGTCGGAGGCGCGGTACTGAGGGAGCGCTGCACTGTCGGAGGGGCGGTACTGAGGGAGCCCCGCACTGTCGGAGGGGCAGTACTGAGGGAGCGCCGCACTGTCGGAGGGGCGGTACTGAGGGAGCACCGCACTGTCGGAGGGGCGGTACTGAGGGAGCACCGCACTGTCGGAGGGGCGGTACTGAGGGAGCGCCGCACTGTCGGAGGGGCAGTACTGAGGGAGCACCGCACTGTCGGAGGGGCAGTACTGAGGGAGCACTACATCTCATTATACTCCATCTGCCAAATTTTTGCCCACTCACTTAACCTGTCTGTGTCCTTTTGCAGGTCTTTTTTGTGTCTTCTTCAAACATTGCTTTTCCTCCCATCTTTGTATCATCAGCAAACTTGGCTATGTTACACTCGGTCCCTTCATCCAAGTCATTACTATAGATTGTAAATAGTTGGGGACCCAGCACTGATCCCTGTGGCATCCCACTAGTTACTGATTGCCAACTGGAAAATGACCCATTTATCCCGACTCTCTGTTCTCTGTTAGTTAGCCAATCCTCTATCCATGCTAATATATTACCCCCAACCCCGTGAACTTTTATCTTGTGCAGTAACCTTTTATGTGGCACCTTATCGAATGCCTTCTGGAAATCCAAATACATGACATCTACTGGTTCCCCCTTATCCACCCTGCTCATTACCCATCCTCTGGCAAATTTGTCAAACATGATTCCCCTTTCATAAAACCATGCTGACTCTGCTTGACTATTAATGATTTTCCAAATGCCCTGTTACTGCTTTAATAATGGATTCCACCCTCCCAGATATTTTCTTATCGAAGCAAGATTAAACGATTGTGGTCCGAGCCTCTGCTCGTTCCTCACTGACTTCCCTGACCTGTTTGTGTTGCCATCCAATCAGGATCCATTTGCTGTCTGCCCAAAGACACCAGTCTCCAAACTTGTCTGTCGCTAATATCCAGCGTTGTAAAACTGCTTTTGCTTCTGTTACAGAGCTCTCGACTGATGCAGAAGTTCCACAGTCAGCCCCTCAGTTTGCCCGAGAACTACACCACAGAAAAGAAAATTCCAGAAGGTATTGGGGCAGTTTATGGCGTGTGGGTTATATATTGGGGTGGTTTATGGGGCGTGGGTTATATATTGGGGTGGTTTATGGGACGTGGGTTATATATTGGGGCAGTTTATGGGGCGGTTTATGGGGTGTGGGTTATATATTGGGGCGGTTTATGGGGTGTGGGTTATATATTGGGGCAGTTTATGGGGCGTGGGTTATATATTGGGGCTGTTTATGGGGTGTGGGTTATATATTGGGGTGGGTTATATATGGGGGCGGTTTATGGGGTGTGGGTTATATATTGGGGGGTTTATGGGGCGTAGGTTATATATTGGGGCTGTTTGGGGTGTGGGTTATATATTGGGGCAGTTTATGGGTTGTGGTTTATATAATGGGGTGGTTTATGGACTCTGGGTTATATATAGGGGCGGTTTATGGGGTGTGGGTTATATCTAGGGGTGGTTTATGGGGTGTGGGTTATATCTAGGAGCGGTTTATGGGGTGTGGGTTATATCTAGGGGCGGTTTATGGGGTGTGGGTTATATCTAGGGCGGTGTATGGGGTGTGGGTTATATCTGGGGCAGTTTATGGGGTGTGGGTTATATCTGGGGCGGTTTATGGGGTGTGGGTTATATCTAGGGGCGGTTTATAGGGTGTGGGTTATATCTAGGGGCGGTTTATGTGGCGTGGGTTATATATTGGGGCAATTTATGGGGCTGTGGGTTAACAAATAGGGGCGGTTTATGGGGTATGGGTTATATATAGGGGCGGTTTATGGGGTGTGTTATATATTGGGGTGTGGATTATATAATGCAGTTTATGGGGTGTGGGTTATATATTGGTGTGTGGGTTATATAATGCAGTTTATGGGGGGTGGGTTATATATCGGGGTGTGGGTTATATAATGCAGTTTATGGGGTGTGGGTTATATATTGGGGTGTGGGTTATATAATGCAGTTTATGGGGTGTGGGTTATATAATGCAGTTTATGGGTTGTGGGTTATATATCGGGGTGTGAGTTATATAATACAGTTTGTGGGGGGTGGGTTATATATCGGGGTGTGGGTTATATAATGCAGTTTATACGGTGTGGGTTATATATTGGGGTGTGGGTTATATAATGCAGTTTATGGGGTGTGGGTTATATATTGGGGTGTGGGTTATATAATGCAGTTTATGGGGTGTGGGTTATATAATGCAGTTTAAGGGTTGTGGGTTATATATCGGGGTGTGAGTTATATAATACAGTTTGTGGGGGGTGGGTTATATATCGGGGTGTGGGTTATATAATGCAGTTTATACGGTGTGGGTTATAGATTGGGGCCGATATTAGCAACGATTTGTAGTTTGATTTTGAGTTGGTACTCGAGCGGGAAGGATTTTCCCGAGTCGTGAGCCAGTTGCCAACGTGTGATCTTCTGTGTCCCAATGTACTCCGGGGTCACGAGCAGGCTGGCCACATTGTTCACTGCAGTGTAGCTCAGATTTCGCCTGCTCCCAATGCTGCTGTTGGTCTGTGACCAGCTATGTTCCAGTTGTGATTGTGAGATATTTTGGTAGGAATTATTTTTTAATTAAAAAGCAAAAAAAATGTTTTTAAAAAGCAAGTTATTTAAATGGAGAAAGATTGCAAAGTGCCGCAGTACAGCGGGACCTGGGGATACTTGTGCATGAAACACAAAAGGATAGTATGCAGGTACAGCAAGTGATCAGGAAGGCCAATGGTATCTTGGCCTTTATTGCAAAGGGGATGGAGTATAAAAGCAGGGAAGTCTTGCTCCAGTTATACAGGGTATTGGTGAGGCCACACCTGGAGTACTGCGTGCAGTTTTGTTTTCCATATTTACGAAAGGATATACTTGCTTTGGAGGCAGTTCAGAGAAGGTTCACTCGGTTGATTCTGGGGATGAGGGGGTTGACTTATGAGGAAAGGTTGAGGAGGTCGGGCCTCTACTCATGGAGTTCAGAAGAATGAGAGGTGATCTTATGGAAACGTATCAGATTATGAGGGGGCTCGACAAGGTGGATGCAGAGAGGATGTTCCCACTGATGGGGGAGACTAGAACTAGGGGGCATGGTCTTAGAATAAGGGGCCGCCCATTTAAAACTGAGATGAGGAGGAATTTCTTCTCTCAGAGGGTTGTAAATCTGTGGAATTCGCTGCCTCAGAGAGCTGTGGAAGCCGGGACATTGAAGGTGTAGATAGACAGATTTTTGAGCGATAAGGGAGTGAAGGGTTATGGGGAGCGGGCGGGGAAGTGGAGCTGAGTCCATGACCGGATCAGCCATGATGGTATTAAATGGCGGAGCAGGCTCGAGGGGCCGAATGGCGGATTGTGTTTCTTGTGTCATGTGTTAATCGTTTTATCTCCCCCCTCGGGTTCCCTGAGCTGTGTCGGGCTGACACCAGATTGCATTTGGCTCTTGTTTTGTAGAAGTGAAGGAGTATTACGATCGGTACCTCCTGCCCGTCACTGCCCAGCCCAGTCGTCATTCCTTCGTTGCTGCATCACTGCTCGAGCAAGCTGTGGCTGATCTGAGCGCCGTTCAGGAGTGGGAGAGCGAGTGGAACAGTCAGGGCCTGGTGTCTCGCCTATCTCCGGAGGTATGTCACTTGCATTTTCTCCAATCAAATATCGGGGAAGACCGAAGCCATTGTTTTCGGTCCCTGCCACAAACTCCGTTCCCCGACTCCCTCCCTCTCCCCAACTCCTGAACCAGACTGTTCCCAACCTCGGTGTTCTATTTGACCCTGAAATGAGCTTCCGGCCACATATCCCCAGCACAACTAAAACCACCTCCGTAACATCGCCCGTCTCCGCCCCCTGCCTCAGCTCATCCGCTGCTGAAACCCTCATCCGTGCCCCCGTTACCTCCAGACTTGACTATTCCAACGCGCTCCTGGCTGGCCTCCCACATTCTACCCGACGTAAACTCGAGGTGATCCAAAACTTGGCTGCCCCCGTGTCCCAACTCGCACCGAGTCCCGCTCACCCATCACCCCCTGTGCTCACTGACCCAGTGTCCCAACTCGCACCCAGTCCCGCTCACCCATCACCCCCTGTGCTCACTGACCCCGTGTCCTAACTCGCACCGAGTCCCACTCACCCATCACCCCCTGTGCTCACTGACCCCGTGTCCTAACTCGCACCGAGTCCCACTCACCCATCACCCCCCTGTGCTCACTGTCCCGTGTCCTAACTCGCACCGAGTCCCACTCACCCATCACCCCCTGTGCTCACTGCCCCGTGTCCTAACTCACACCGAGTCCCACTCACCCATCACCCCCTGTGCTCACTGCCCCGTGTCCTAACTCACACCGAGTCCCACTCACCCATCACCCCCTGTGCTCACTGACCTATATTGGCTCATAGAAACATAGAAAAACGTCTCAAGGTTCTTCACGACAGTGTTAGAAGACAAAGCAGGTAAATTTGACACCGAGCCACACAAGGCGACATTACGGCAGCAAACTGGGTCAAAGTTTTACCTAGTTAAGCAAC
>NW_027254871.1:123330-150852 GCF_044704955.1 Pristiophorus japonicus
CACCCCCCTCTCTCTCCCCCCCACCCCCCTCTCTCTCCCCCCCACCCCCCTCTCTCTCCCCCCCACCCCCCTCTCTCTCCCCCCCACCCCCCTCTCTCTCCCCCCCACCCCCCCTCTCCATCTCGCTCACCTCCTGCTGGTTTGTCAACAGGAGGCGGAACAAATTGTCTGTGAGCTGGAGGCAGCGGGTACCACACTATCGTCCGCGAGGGAGTCTGAAGAGGTGAGGCAACAATCTGCAGTTGGCACCAGTACAGCCAGGGCCCTCCCGTAACGCTGCGCCAGTGCCTGACTCAACAAAACTTGTGTTTAGATAGCCCCTTTAATGGAGTGAAATGTCCCAAGACCATCAGAAACAGGAGCAGGAGTCGGCCATTCGGCCCCTCGAGCCTGCTCCGCCATTTAATACCATCATGGCTGATCCGATCATGGACTCAGCTCCACTTCCCTGCCCGCCCCCTTATCCCCTTATCGGTTAAGAAACTGTCGATCTCTGTCTTAAATATATTCAATGTCCCGGCTTCCACAGCTCTCTGAGGCAGCGAATTCCACAGATTTACAACCCTCTGAGAGAAGAAATTCCTCCTCATCTCAGTTTTAAATGGGCGGCCCCTTATTCTAAGACCATGCCCCCTAATTCTAGTCTCCCCCATCAGTGGAAACATCCTCTCTGCATCCACCTTGTCGAGCCCCCCTCATAATCTTATACGTTTCGATAAGATCACCTCTCATTCTTCTGAACTCCAATGAGTAGAGGCCCAACCTCCTCAACCTTTCCTCATAAGACAACCCCCTCATCCCCGGAATCAACCGAGTGAACCTTCTCTGAACTGCCTCCAAAGCCAAGTATATCCTTTTGTAAATACGGAGACCAGAACTGCACGCAGTACTCCAGGTGTGGCCTCACCAATACCCTGTATAACTGGAGCAAGACTCCCCTGCTTCCTTAGCAAGGCACTTCACAGGAGTATTATGAGATGAAAAATTTAACACCGAGCCACATAAGGAGATATTAGGGACAGGTGACCAAAAGCTGGGTCAGAGGTCGGTTTTAAGGAGAGTCTTGAAGGAGGAGAGAGAGGCGGAGAGGTTTAGGGAGGGAGTTCCAGAGCTTGGGGCCCAGACAACAGAAGGCACGGCCACCGATGGTGGAGCGATTATAATCAGGGATGGTCAGGAGGGCAGGATTAGAGGAGTGCAGACATCTCGGGGAGTTGTGGGGCTGGAGGGGGTTACAGAGATAGGGAGGGGTGTAGGGGCTGGAGGGGGTTGCAGAGATAGGGAGGGGTGTAGGGGCTGGAGGGGGTTACAGAGATAGGGAGGGGTGTAGGGGCTGGAGGAGATTACAGAGATAGGGAGGGGTGTAGGGGCTGGAGGAGATTACAGAGATAGGGAGGGGTGTAGGGGCTGGAGGAGATTACAGAGATAGGGAGGGGTGTAGGGGCTGGAGGAGATTACAGAGATAGGGAGGGGCGAGGGCTTTGGAGGGATTTGTAAACAAGGATGAGAATTTTGAAGTCGAGGCGTTGCTTAACCGGGAGCCAATGTAGGTCAGTGAGCACAGGGGGTGATGGGTGAGCGGGACTCGGTGCGAGGTAGGACACGGGGTGTGAGCACACTGGGTGATGGGTGAGTGGGACTCGGTGCGAGTTAGGACACGGGGCAGTGAGCACAGGGGGTGATGGGTGAGTGGGACTGGGTGCGAGTTAGGACACGGGGCAGTGAGCACAGGGGGTGATGGGTGAGTGGGACTGGGTGCGAGTTAGGACACGGGGTCAGTGAGCACAGGGGGTGATGGGTGAGTGGGACTCGGTGCGAGTTAGGACACGGGGTCAGTGCGCACAGGGGGTGATGGGTGAGTGGGACTCGGTGCGAGTTAGGACACGGGGCAGTGAGCACAGGGGTGATGGGTGAGTGGGACTGGGTGCGAGTTAGGACACGGGGTCAGTGAGCACAGAGGGTGATGGGTGAGTGGGACTGGGTGCGAGTTAGGACACGGGGTCAGTGAGCACAGGGGATGATGGGTGAGCGGGACTCGGTGCGAGTTAGGACACGGGGCAGTGAGCACAGGGGGTGATGGGTGAGTGGGACTCGGTGCGAGTTAGGACACGGGGTCAGTGAGCACAGGGGGTGATGGGTGAGTGGGACTCGGTGTGAGTTAGGTCACGGAGGCAGCGAGCACAGGGGGTGATGGGTGAGTGGGACTCGGTGCGAGTTAGGACACGGGGCAGTGAGCGCAGGGGGTGATGGGTGAGTGGGACTCGGTGCGAGTTAGGACACGGGGCAGCGAGCACAGGGGGTGATGGGTGAGTGGGACTCGGTGCGAGTTAGGACACGGGGTCAGTGAGCACAGGGGGTGATGGGTGAGTGGGACTGGGTGTGAGTTAGGACACGGGGCAGTGAGCACAGGGGGTGATGGGTGAGTGGGACTCGGTGCGAGTTGGGACACGAGAGCAGCCGAGTTTTGGATCACCTCTAGTTTACGTCGGGTAGAATGTGGGAGGCCAGCCAGGAATGTGTTGGAATAGTCAGGTCTGGAGGTAACAAAGGCACGGATGAGGGCTTCAGCAGCGGATGAGCTGAGGCAGGAGGCGGAGACGGGCGATGTTACGGAGGGGGAAACAGGTGAATTTAATAAAATCTCTCCCAAAATCCCTCCTCGCCGATCTAATAAAGTGTCCTGACATTCCAAACCTGTAACCGAGTCCTTCCTCGAGGTGAATGAGGTGGTGAAGAGTGGAGGTCACAGGCTGATGGTGAATTGGGCAGACACATGACCGAGGTTAAGTTCACTGTAAAGTTTTATTTGTTAATTTGGCTGATCGAGTGTCCTTTTAATCAGGGGGCACTCGGCTTTAAGTTCTATTTAAAATCATCATCACAGGCAGTCCCTCGGAATCGAGGAAGACTTGCTCCCACTCTTAACATGAGTCCTTATGTGGCTGAACAGTCCAATACGGGAACCACAGTCCCTATCACAGGTGGGACAGACAGTGGTTGAGGGAAGGGGAGGGTGGGACTGGTTTGCCGCATGCTCCTTCCGCTGCCTGCGCTTGGTTTCTGCACGATCTCGGCGACGAGACTCGAGGTGCTCAGCGCCCCTCCCGGATGCACTTCCTCCCCTTAGGGCAGGACTGGTCTTTGGGCCCAGGGACTCCCAGGTGTCGGTGGGGATGTTGCACTTTATCAGGCAGGCTTTGAGGGTGGTCCCTGTAACGTTTCCTCTGCCCACCTTTGGCTCGTTTGCCCGTGAAGGAGTTCCGAGTAGAGCGCTCGCTTTGGGAGTCTCATGTCTGGGGGGACATGCGGACAATGTGGCCCTGCCCAGCGGAGCTGGTCGAGTGTGGTCAGTGCTTCGATGCTGGGGATGTTGGGCCTGGTCGAGGACTTTAACGTTGGTGCGTCTGTCCTCCCGGGGGATTTGCAGGATCTTGCGGAGACAGCGTTGGTGGTATTTCTCCAGCAGTGGGAGTGGCTTAGCCCGTCACATGATCTTCACGACTCAATAAAACCCCAGCCTGTTGGGTTCGGGGGATGGGGCAGGTGGTTGTGAGCCCGGTGGATGAACCGGTAATGTGTCGTGTGACCGTTAAACCTTTCGCTAATAAGCCAACTAGTTCTTAATCGCAATGTGTTGCTATGAATTCTTAAACAAAGCACCCATGAAGGAAATACATTACCTGCACAAAAGAAAGGGAGTTCTGCTCAATGTTAATAAAGCACTAGTTAGACCCCAGCTGGAGTATTGTGTCCAATTCTGGGCACCGCACTTTAGGGAGGATGAGGCCCTGGAGAGGGTGCAGAGGGAGATTGACCAGAATGGTCCCAGGGAGGAAGGACTTCAGTTAAAGGGTATAAAATGGGTGGTTACTGTAACATTCCTGGCATTGTTTGCAGGACATTCAAGCGCAACAGGAACAGGAAGTGAGGTCATTTCAGCAGCAGCTGGACGAGTTGAATGGGAGGTTTGAGCAGGTGACCGAGGACATGAAGCATTTGATGGTCAGCATCTCTCAGGTAGTGGTACTGCACGGTCAAGTGTTCCATATTCCTGCTCCTCCCAGTGGGGTCCCCCATCTATACCAGCGGGCAGCGGTCAGGCGATGGCAACCTGTGGGTCAGTGTGGGGGGTCACTGGGGGCGTGTGGGCGGTCACTGGGGGCGTGTGGGGGGTCACTGGGGGGTCAACGGGGCGCACTGGGGCCGTGTGGGGGTCAACGGGTTGTGTGAGGGTCAACGGGGCGTACAGGGGCCGTGTGGTGGCGTACAGGGGCCGTGTGGGGGCGCACTGGGGTCGTGTGGGGGGGGTCAATGGGGCGCACTGGGGTCGTGTGGGGGGTCAACGGGTTGTGTGAGGGGTCAACGGGGCATCCAGGGGTCGTGTGGCGACGTACAGGGAAGTCGTGTGGGGGTCAGAGGGCGTACAGGGGTCGTGTGGGGGTCAATGGGGTCATCAGGGCGTACAGGAGTCGTGTGGGGGTGGGGGTCCGCGGGTCGTGTGGGGGGGGGGTCAGCGGGTTGTGTGGGGGGGTCAGCGGGTTGTGTGGGGGGGGTCAGCGGGTCGTGTGGGGTGGTGTGTGGGTCAGCGGGCCGTGTGGGGGATCAATGGGGCGTTCATGGGTCGTGTGGAGGTCATCAGGGAGTCGTGTGGAGGTCGGCGGGGTGTACCAGGGGCCGTGTGTGGGTCAGATTGTGCCCAGAGGGCGTGTGACGGCATTCGATGACTCTGGTTATTCACTGAAGGTCGGAGAGGAGGTCAGGCTTGCAGAGTTGACGGCTGACAAGAAGGAAGAGCTGATTAAAGTGAAGAGAAGGACGCTGGAGCTGCTTCCAGATGCAGAGAATAACTTGGTGAAGTTACAGGTGAGTTCGGACACCGGCCCAGGAATCCATATTCATTGGTTTGCGACTGCGCAGGGCTGGAATGAGCTCCCTGACCGCTCTCATGGATCTGAAATGATCTGCGTGTAGTATCATCACATCCGTCTCACCATCACTGACCAGACACTTGCTGTCGGCTTCCACACAGCCGCTCGGGACAGAGCTGGACTGCAACCCACGCGTCAGTTAATGGATGTTGCTGGAGCATCGCCCAGCCCTCCCTCCGACAGTGCGGGGCTCCCTCAGTACTGCCCCTCCGACAGTGCGGGGCTCCCTCAGTACTGCCCCTCCGACAGTGCGGGGCTCCCTCAGTACCGCCCCTCCGACAGTGCGGGGCTCCTCAGTACCGCCCCTCCGACAGTGCGGGGCTCCCTCAGTACCGCCCCTCCGACAGTGCGGGGCTCCTCAGTACTGCCCCTCCGACAGTGCGGGGCTCCCTCAGTACCGCCCCTCCGACAGTGCCACGCTCCCTCAGTCCCTCCCCTCCGACAGTGCGGGGCTCCCTCAATACTGCCCCTCCGACAGTGCGGCGCTCCTTCAGTACCGCCCCTCCGACAGTGCGGGGCTCACTCAGTACCGCCCCTCCGACAGTGCGGGGCTCCCTCAGTACCGCCCCTCCGACAGTGCGGGGCTCCCTCAGTACCGCCCCTCCGACAGTGCGGGGCTCCCTCAGTACCGCCCCTCCGACAGTGCGGGGCTCCCTCAGTACCGCCCCTCCGACAGTGCGGGGCTCCCTCAGTACCGCCCCTCCGACAGTGCGGGGCTCCCTCAGTACCGCCCCTCCGACAGTGCGGGGCTCCCTCAGTACCGCCCCTCCGACAGTGCGGGGCTCCCTCAGTACCGCCCCTCCGACAGTGCGGGGCTCCCTCAGTACCGCCCCTCCGACAGTGCGGGGCTCCCTCAGTACCGCCCCTCCGACAGTGCGGGGCTCCCTCAGTACCGCCCCTCCGACAGTGCGGGGCTCCCTCAGTACCGCCCCTCCGACAGTGCGGGGCTCCCTCAGTACCGCCCCTCCGACAGTGCGGGGCTCCCTCAGTACCGCCCCTCCGACAGTGCGGGGCTCCCTCAGTACCGCCCCTCCGACAGTGCGGGGCTCCCTCAGTACCGCCCCTCCGACAGTGCGGGGCTCCCTCAGTACCGCCCCTCCGACAGTGCGGGGCTCCCTCAGTACCGCCCCTCCGACAGTGCGGGGCTCCCTCAGTACCGCCCCTCCGACAGTGCGGGGCTCCCTCAGTACCGCCCCTCCGACAGTGCGGGACTCCCTCAGTACCGCCCCTCCGACAGTGCGGCGCTCCCTCAGTACCGCCCCTCCGACAGTGCGGGGCTCCCTCAGTACCGCCCCTCCGACAGTGCGGCGCTCCCTCAGCACTGTCCTCGAGCCTGGATTGTGGCTCTTGCATCTTGTCGTGGTGCTTGAGCCAAACTGGACCATCTGAATCAAACTGACACCATGGTGAGCTGTTCAGACTTGTAAAAATTTTCACGTTCCCTTTGTTTTAAAATGAGCCTTTCTTTTGAAACTGAGCAGTGGTACTTTTTACAGCGCTGCCGGTAAATATTGTACGTGTGGTACAGATGATGGGAGATTCTGGGCCCGATCCAACTCCTGGTCTGCAGCGAGGGGCGGGGGACGCGGCTCTGGAAAAGCGCGGCGCGTTATCGAACTTGCGGCGGATCTTGAGCCTGGATCGGGACCTTCCCTGAGCTGTCGCTGTTTTTCCTCAGGGAGTTATCGAGAGCAGCGCACAGAGGATCGTAAACCTGGCCAGTCAGTGGGAAAAGCACAGAGTGCCCCTGATCGAGGAGCACCGGAGGCTGAAGGAGGTGGTCGACAATCGAGAGGTAATTGATCCAGAGAGCGAACGGTAGCTGGGACGCGATCGCGCGCTGTGTGGGGGTCAGCTGGGCAGCGACGTCTGCTATCGCCCTGCTGATTCATCGTCGCCACAGGCAGTCCCGCGGAATCGACTTGCTTCCACGCTAAACGCGAGGCCTCAGGTGGCTGAACAGTCCAATACGGGAGCCACAGTCCCTGTCACAGGGTGGGACAGACAGTGGTTGAGGGAAGGGGAGGGTGGGACTGGTTTGCCGCACGCTCCTTCCGCTGCCTGCGCTCGGTCTCTGCACGCTCTCGGCGACGAGACTCGAGGTGCTCAGCGCCCTCCCGGATGCACTTCCTCCACTTGGGGCAGTCTTGGACTGTAGTACACAGGCGACGCCTGCGTCTGCGCACACTCGGAGGCCCAACTCCGAGCCATCGTCGGCGCCTTCACCAAGGCGTACGACAGCACGGGCCTCGCGCGAAACGCCCGTAAGACCAAGGTCCTCCACCGGCCTGTCCTCACCGCACAGCACTGCCCCCCAGTCATCAAGATCCACGGCCCGGCCCTGGACACCGTGGACCATTCCCCATACCTCGGGAGCCTCTCATCAACAAGGGCTGACATTGGCGACGAGGTCCAACACCGCCTCCAGTGCGCCAGTGCAGCCTTCGGCCGCCTGAGGAAAAGAGTGTTCGAAGACCAGGCCCTCAAATCTACCACCCAGCTCATGGTCTACAGGGCTGTAGTGATACCCGCCCTCCTGTATGGCTCAGAGACATGGACCATGTACAGTAGACACCTCAAGTCGCTGGAGAAATACCACCAACGATGTCTCCGCACGATCCTACAAATCCCCCGGGAGGACAGACGTGTCTGGTAAATTGTACTGGCGATATCTGCTGTATGCATTGAATCAGAGAAATTTACAGCTCAGCAGGAGGCCATTTCGGCCCATCGTGTCCTCGCCGGCCGACCAAGAGCTACCCGGCCTAATCCCACTTTCCCGCTCTGGGTCCGTAGCCCTGTAGGTTACGGCACTTCAAGCTGCACATCCAAATGTGGTGAGGGTTTCAGCCTCTACCGCCCTTTCAGGCCGTGAGTTCCACCCCAGACCCCCACCACCCTCTGGGTGAAGACATTTCCCCTCAAATCCCCTCTAAACCTCCCCCCCAATTACTTTCAATCTCTGCCCCCTGGTTGTTGACCCCTCTGCCAAGGGGAAACAGGTCCGTCCTATCCACTCTATCCAGGCCCCTCACATCTCAATCAGGTCTCCCCTCAGCCTCCTCTGTTCCAAGGAAAACAACCCCAGCCTCTCCAATCTTTCCTCATCGCTAAAATTCTCCCGTCCCGGCAACATCCCGGTAAATCTCCTCTGCACCCTCTCCAGTGCGATCACATCCTTCCTGTAATGTGGTGACCAGAACTGCACGCAGTACTCCAGCTGTGGCCCAACCAGTGTTTTATACAGTTCAAGCATAACCTCCCTGCTCTTGTATTCTATCGAACTGGATAAGAGCAAGTTACTATTTAAATGGAGAAAGATTGCAAAGTGCTGCAGTACAGCGGGACCTGGGGGTACTTGTGCATGAAACACAAAAGGATAGTATGCAGGTACAGCAAGTGATCAGGAAGGCCAATGGAATCTTGGCCTTTATTGCAAAGGGGATGGAGTATAAAAGCAGGGAAGTCTTGCTCCAGTTATACAGGGTATTGGTGAGGCCACACCTGGAGTACTGCGTGCAATTTTGGTTTCCATATTTACGAAAGGATATACTTGCTTTGGAGGCAGTTCAGAGAAGGTTCACTCGGTTGATTCCGGGGATGAGGGGGTTGACTTATGAGGAAAGGTTGAGGAGGTTGGGCCTCTTACTCATTGGAGTTCAGAAGAATGAGAGGTGATCTTATGGAAACGTATAAGATTATGAGGGGGGCTTGACAAGGTGGATGCAGAGAGGATGTTTCCACTGATGGGGGAGACTAGAACTAGGGGGCATGGTCTTAGAATAAGGGGCCGCCCATTTAAAACTGAGATGAGGAGGAATTTCTTCTCTCAGAGGGTTGTAAATCTGTGGAATTCGCTGCCTCAGAGAGCTGTGGAAGCCGGGACATTGAATATATTTAAGACAGAGATAGACAGTTTCTTAACCGATAAGGGGGCGGGCAGGGAAGTGGAGCTGAGTCCATGATCGGATCAGCCATGATGTTATTAAATGGCGGAGCAGGCTCGAGGG
Source organism: Pristiophorus japonicus (assembly GCF_044704955.1). Lineage (NCBI taxonomy): Eukaryota > Metazoa > Chordata > Chondrichthyes > Pristiophoridae > Pristiophorus > Pristiophorus japonicus. The sequence goes on from NW_027254871.1 coordinate 132,269, forward strand.
GCCGAATGGCCGACTCCTGCTCCTATTTCTTGTGTTGCTATGCGTCTGGTATGGCGACGCCTGCTGTCTTGAAGATGAAAAGAGGCCTTGCCGGGGACGTGGGGACACCCGTTTTAAGCGCGACACTCTCTCGCGCACCGAGGCTGTTTCAATAGCCCCCTCCCCACCTCCAAACGGGATCACTGCCCTCGTTCGGCACTCGGTAGGAGGCGCCCCGGAAACACAGGGACACCCCGCGCTCGCCCGTGGGCAAATGGGGTTTAACGAGGACGCGACCTCCTTCGAATGAGGCCGGGGGCAACTTGGGGCCCACCGCCCATCCTGCAGTGAACAAACGTCCTCTTCCGTGTGGGTACTTTAGTCTTCCGGACTCGACATCGAGTTCAACAATTTCACACTGTGACCTCTGCCCCTCTTTTTTAGAACACCCCGATCTTGTATATATTTCTCTTTGTCTCCCATGGCAGCTGGTAATTACCCCGCCATTCACACCCTTTCTAGATCCATCTTTTTCTAACCTCTGTCATCACCATTTCAAGTTGGCCCATCGTTCCTTTTGTGTCTCTAATCTCTCCTGCCTTCCCCCCCGCCCCCCCCCATCACTGACCTGCCCTTTTTGTTCTATCCTCCCCTCCCCCACCCTTTCAAAGCTCCTTACGAATCTTTCCACACATTGGCCAATATTGACGAAGGGGCAGTGACCCGAAATGTTAACTTTTTCTCTCCACAGATGACGTGAGCATCAGAAACGGGAGCAGGAGTCGGCCATTGGGCCCCTCGAGCCTGCTCCGCCGTTTAATACCATCGTGGCTGATCCGATCATGGACTCGGCTCCACTTCCCCCGCCCGCTCCCCATAACCCCTTTATCCCCACCGACACCTGGGAGTCCCTGGGCCCAAAGACCAGTCCTGCCCTAAGTGGAGGAAGTGCATCCGGGAGGGCGCTGAGCACCTCGAGTCTCGTCGCCGAGAGCGTGCAGAAACCAAGCGCAGGCAGCGGAAGGAGCGTGCGGCAAACCAGTCCCACCCTCCCCTTCCCTCAACCACTGTCTGTCCCACCTGTGACAGGGACTGTGGCTCCCGTATTGGACTGTTCAGCCACCTGAGGACTCGTGTTAAGAGTGGAAGCAAGTCTTCCTCGATTCCGAGGGGCTGCCTATGATAATGACTCCCTTATCGCTAAAAAATCTGTCTATCTCTGTCTTAAATATATTCAATGTCCCGGCTTCCACAGCTCTCTGAGGCAGAGAATTCCACAGATTTACAACCCTCTGAGAGAAGAAATTCCTCCTCATCTCAGTTTTAAATGGGCGGCCCCTTATTCTAAGACCATGCCCCCTAGTTCTAGTCTCCCCCATCAGTGGAAACATCCTCTCTGCATCCACCTTGTCGAGCCCCCTCATAATCTTATACGTCTCGATAAGATCACCTCTCATTCTTCTGAACTCCAATGAGTAGAGGCCCAAACTCCTCAACCTTTCCTCATAAGTCAACCCCCTCATCCCCGGAATCAACCGAGTGAACCTTCTCTGAACTGCCTCCAAAGCAAGTGTATCCTTTCGTAAAGATGCTGTCTGACTCGCCAAGGGTTTCCAGTATTTTGTGTGTTTATTTCAGATTCCCGCATCCGCAGTATTTTACCTTCGCGTCTAAATCATTTCTTTCACCCGACAGCTGGAATCATCTCGGAAACTGGTGGAGATCAAAACAGTTCACGAGAAGATCAGGCAGTCTGCTGATGAGGCGAAGAAAAAGGAGGGCATGTACAAGCAGCTCGTGAGTTCATGTCCCCCTCACTTCCTCCCCCCTGTGGTTCCTGACGGGTTCCGTTGCCGTGTCCTGCTCAATCGATCGATCCACCATTGACTGGCTCGCTTCAGTTGTTATAGCCAAGCACAGGCTGTGTGCTGAAACTGTCAGTACTGAGGGAGTGCCGCACTGTCGGAGGGACAGTACTGAGGGAGCGCCGCACTGTCGGAGGGGCGGTACTGAGGGAGCCCCGCACTGTCGGAGGGGCGGTACTGAGGGAGTGCCGCACTGTCGGAGGGGCAGTACTGAGGGAGCCCCGCACTGTCGGAGGGGCAGTACTGAGGGAGTGCCGCACTGTCGGAGGGGCGGTACTGAGGGAGCCCCGCACTGTCGGAGGGGCGGTACTGAGGGAGTGCCGCACTGTCGGAGGGGCAGTACTGAGGGAGCCCCGCACTGTCGGAGGGGCAGTACTGAGGGAGTGCCGCACTGTCGGAGGGGCGGTACTGAGGGAGCCCCGCACTGCGCTGTTGGAGGGGCAGTACTGAGGGAGCGTCGCACTGTCGGAGGGGCGGTACTGAGGGAGCGCCTCACTGTCGGAGGGGCGGTACTGAGGGAGCGCCGCACTGTCGGAGGGGCAGTACTGAGGGAGCGCCGCACTGTCGGAGGGGCGGTACTGAGGGAGCGGCGCACTGTCGGAGGGGCGGTACTGAGGGAGCACCGCACTGTCGGAGGGGCAGTACTGAGGGAGCGCCTCACTATCGGAGGGGCGGTACTGAGGGAGCACTGCGTTAGTTTTAGTCTTCATGTTTAGGTACATGTTGGAAATCTTCCGACAATCCTGGAAAAGCAGGGAGTTCTGCCGGTGCCCTGGGGCCGATGTTCCTTTCTCCGCCAAAAGCACGGCAAAAGGACAGATCTGGTCGTTCGTGTGATTGCTGTTTGTGGGAGCTTGCTGTGCCCAAATTGACTGCCTTGCAGTGCACTGGTGGCTGTGCTTCAAATTCACTGCTTTGTCTGGGAGGTGCTGTGGTTGTGGGAAAGGTGCTTCAACAGTCGAAGGAATGTGAGCTACACATTATAACACCATCAGAAATAGGAGCAGGAGTCGGCCATTCGGCCCCTCCAGCCTGCTCCGCCATTTAATACCATCATGGCTGATCCGATCATGGACTCAGCTCCACTTCCCTGCCCGCCCCCTTATCCCCTTATCGGTTAAGAAACTGTCTATCTCTGTCTTAAATATATTCAATGTCCCGGCTTCCACAGCTCTCTGAGGCAGCGAATTCCACAGATTTACAACCCTCTGAGAGAAGAAATTCCTCCTCATCTCAGTTTTAAATGGGCGGCCCCTTATTCTAAGACCATGCCCCCTAGTTCTAGTCTCCCCCATCAGTGGGAACATCCTCTCTGCATCCACCTTGTCGAGCCCCCCTCATAATCTGATACGTTTCGATAAGATCGCCTCTCATTCTTCTGAATTCCAATGAGTAGAGGCCCAACCTCCTCAACCTTTCCTCATAAGTCAACCCCCTCATGCCCGGAATCAACCGAGTGAACCTTCTCTGAACTGCCTCCAAAGCAAGTGTATCCTTTCGTAAATATGGAAACCAAAACTGCACGCAGTACTCCAGGTGTGGCCTCACCAATACCCTGTTACCTCCAGACTTGACTATTCCAATGCATTCCTGGCCGGCCTCCCACGTTCTACTCTACGTAAACTCGAGGTGATCCAAAACTCGGCTGCCCTGTGTCCTAACTCGCTCCGAGTCCCACTCGCCCATCACCCCCTGTGCTCGCTGACCTACATTGGCTCCCGGTTAAGCAACTTCTCGATTTTCAAAATTCTCATCCTTGCTTACAAATCCTTCCATGGCCCTACACTCCTCCCTATCTCTGTAACCTCTTCCAGTCCCTACGCCCCTCCCTATCTCTGTAACCTCCTCCAGCCCCGACACCCCTCCCTATCTCTGTAACCTCCTCCAGTCCCTACGCCTCTCCCAATCTCTGAAACCCCCTCCAGCCCCGACACCCCTCCCTATCTCTGTAACCCCCTCCAGCCCCGACATCCCTCCCTATCTCTGTAACCCCCTCCAGCCCCACAACCCCCGAGATGTCTGCACTCCTCTAATTCTGCCCTCCTGACCATCCCCTGATTATAATCGTTCCACCATCGGTGGCCGTGCCTTCTGTTGCCTGGGCCCCAAGCTCTGGAACTCCCTCCCTGAACCTCTCCGCCTACGAAAAGAATTTAAGGAGCTAGGAGCTAAATTAAAAAGTAGGACCTCAAAAGTAGTAATCTCGGGATTGCTACCAGTGCCACGTGCTACTCAGAGTAGGAATCGCAGGATAGCGCAGATGAATACATGGCTTGAGCAGTGGTGCAGCAGGGAGGGATTCAAATTCTTGGGGCATTGGAACCGGTTCTGGGGGAGGTGGGACCAGTACAAACCGGACGGTCTGCACCTGGGCAGGTCCGGAACCAATGTCCTAGGGGGAGTGTTTGCTAGTGCTGTTGGGGAGGAGTTAAACTAATATTGCAGGGGGATGGGAACCTATACAGGGAGACAGAGGGAGACAAAAAGGAGGCAAAAGCAAAAGACAGAAAGGAGATGAGGAAAAGTGGAGGGCAGAGAAACCCAAGGCAAAGAACAAAAAGGGCCACTGTACAGCAAAATTCTAAAAGGACAAAGGGTGTTAAAAAAGCAAGCCTGAAGGCTTTGTGTCTTAATGCAAGGAGTATCCGCAATAAGGTGGATGAATTAATTGTGCAAATAGATGTTAACAAATATGATGTGATTGGGATTACGGAGACGTGGCTCCAGGATGATCAAGGCTGGGAACTCAACATCCAGGGGTATTCAACATTCAGGAAGGATAGAATAAAAGGAAAAGGAGGTGGGGTAGCATTGCTGGTTAAAGAGGAGATTAATGCAATAGTTAGGAAAGACATTAGCTTGGATGATGTGGAATCTATATGGGTAGAGCTGCAGAACACTAAAGGGCAAAAATCGTTAGTGGGAGTTGTGTACAGACCTCCAAACAGTAGTAGTGATGTTGGGGAGGGCATCAAACAGGAAATTAGGAGTGCATGCAATAAAGGTGCAGCAGTTATAATGGGTGACTTTAATATGCACATAGATTGGGCTAGCCAAACTGGAAGCAATACGGTGGAGGAGGATTTCCTGGAATGCATAAGGGATGGTTTTCTAGACCAATATGTCGAGGAACCAACGAGGGGGGAGGCCATCTTAGACTGGGTGTTGTGTAATGAGAGAGGATTAATTAGCAATCTCATTGTGCGAGGCCCCTTGGGGAAGAGTGACCATAATATGGTGGAATTCTGCATTAGGATGGAGAATGAAACAGTTAATTCAGAGACCATGGTCCAGAACTTAAAGAAGGGTAACTTTGAAGGTATGAGGCATGAATTGGCTAAGATAGATTGGCTAATGATACTTAAGGGGTTGACTGTGGATGGGCAATGGCAGACATTTAGAGAACGCATGGATGAATTACAACAATTGTACATTCCTGTCTGGCGTAAAAATAAAAAAGGGAAGGTGGCTCAACCGTGGCTATCTAGGGAAATCAGGGATAGTATTAAAGCCAAGGAAGTGGCATACAAATTGGCCAGAAATAGCAGCGAACCTGGGGACTGGGAGAAATTTAGAACTCAGCAGAGGAGGACAAAGGGTTTGATTAGGGTAGGGAAAATGGAGTACGAGAAGAAGCTTGCAGGGAACATTAAGGCGGATTGCAAAAGTTTCTATAGGTATGTAAAGAGAAAGAGGTTAGTAAAGACAAACGTAGGTCCCCTGCAGTCAGAATCAGGGGAAGTCATAACGGGGAACAAAGAAATGGCAGACCAATTGAACAAGTACTTTGGTTCAGTATTCACTAAGGAGGACACAAACAACCTTCCGGATATAAAAGGGGTCGGGGGGTCTATTAAGGAGGAGGAACTGAGGGAAATCTTTATTAGTCGGGAAATTGTGTTGGGGAAATTGATGGGATTGAGGGCCGATAAATCCCCAGGGCCTGATGGACTGCATCCCAGAGTACTTAAGGAGGTGGCCTTGGAAATAGCGGACGCATTGACAGTCATTTTCCAACATTCCATTGACTCTGGATCAGTTCCTATCGAGTGGAGGGTAGCCAATGTAACCCCACTTTTTAAAAAAGGAGGGAGAGAGAAAGCAGGGAATTATAGACCGGTCAGCCTGACCTCAGTAGTGGGTAAAATGATGGAATCAATTATTAAGGATGTCATAGCAGCGCATTTGGAAAATGGTGACATGATAGGTCCAAGTCAGCATGGATTTGTAAAAGGGAGATCATGCTTGACAAATCTTCTGGAATTTTTTGAGGATGTTTCCAATAAAGTGGACAAAGGAGTACCAGTTGATGTGGTATATTTGGACTTTCAGAAGGCTTTCGACAAGGTCCCACACAGGAGATTAATGTGCAAAGTTAAAGCACATGGGATTGGGGGTAGTGTGCTGACGTGGATTGAGAACTGGTTGTCAGACAGGAAGCAAAGAGTAGGAGTAAATGGGTACTTTTCGGAATGGCAGGCAGTGACTAGTGGGGTACCGCAGGGTTCTGTGCTGGGGCCCCAGCTGTTTACATTGTACATTAATGATTTAGACGAGGGGATTAAATGTAGTATCTCCAAATTTGCGGATGACACTAAGTTGGGTAGCAGTGTGAGCTGCGAGGAGGATGCTATGAGGCTACAGAGTGACTTGGATAGGTTAGGTGAGTGGGCAAATGCGTGGCAGATGAAGTATAATGTGGATAAATGTGAGGTTATCCACTTTGGTGGTAAAAACAGAGAGACAGACTATTATCTGAATGGTGACAGATTAGGAAAAGGGAAGGTGCAACGAGACCTGGGTGTCATGGTACATCAGTCATTGAAGGTTGGCATGCAGGTACAGCAGGCGGTTAAGAAAGCAAATGGCATGTTGGCCTTCATAGCGAGGGGATTTGAGTACAGGGGCAGGGAGGTGTTGCTACAGTTGTACAGGGCCTTGGTGAGGCCACACCTGGAGTATTGTGTACAGTTTTGGTCTCCTAACTTGAGGAAGGACATACTTGCTGTTGAGGGAGTGCAGCGAAGATTCACCAGACTGATTCCCGGGATGGTGGGACTGACCTATCAAGAAAGACTGAATCAACTGGGCTTGCATTCACTGGAGTTCAGAAGAGTGAGAGGGGACCTCATAGAAACGTTTAAAATTCTGACGGGTTTGGACAGGTTGGATGCAGGAAGAATGTTCCCAATGTTGGGGAAGTCCAGAACCAGGGGTCACAGTCTAAGGATAAGGGGTAAGCCATTTAGGACCGAGATAAGGAGAAACTTCTTCACCCAGAGAGTGGTGAACCTGTGGAATTCTCTACCACAGGAAGTAGTTGAGGCCAATTCACTAAATATATTCAAAAGGGAGTTAGATGAAGTCCTTACTACTCGGGGGATCAAGGGGTATGGCGTGAAAGCAGGAAGTGGGTACTGAAGTTTCATGTTCAGCCATGAACTCGTTGACTGGCGGTGCAGGCTAGAAGGGCTGAATGGCCTGCTCCTGCACCTATTTTCTATGTTTCTATGTTTCTACCTCAATTTCCTCCTTCAAGACGCTCCTTAAAACCTACATCTTTGACCCAGGTTCGGTCACCTGCGGTAATTTCTCCTTATGCCGCTCGGTGTCTGATTTCCTCCTTTAAGACACTCCTTAAAACCGACCTCCTTAACCCATCATCATCACAGCCGGTCCCTCGAGAGCGAGGATGACTTGCTTCCACATGAGTTCACAGGTGTTTCAATGAAGGACCTAATATCCCGGATCCCGAGCTACATCCTGAAGGGTGGAAGATGCCTGTGGGTGGATTTTTTTAACGTGGGGTGACCGTTGTACACCAGCCACCACACGGGGCTTGACAGAGCGAGGTCTGGGTCCAGGGGCAAGGGTTAACCAGGACGACTGGAGACCTGCTCTGCTGCACGGACCCAGTGCGCCCACATATCGCACACAGTGTGGGCTGGGCCCGTGCTGCCCCTGGGCTCTCGCCTCTCCTGGGCCCTGTGCCCTCATTTGCCGCTCCTCCGCCCCGATCTCTTTTTAACTAAGCTTTTGGTCACCTGCCCTAATTTCTTCTTATAGAAACATAGAAAGTAGGTGCAGGAGTAGGCCATTCGGCCCTTCGAGCCTGCACCACCATTCAATAAGATCATGGCTGATCATTCACCTCAGTACCCCTTTCCTGCTTTCTCTCCATACCCCTTGATCCCTTTAGCCATAAGGGCCACATCTAACTCCCTTTTGAATATATCTAACGAACTGGCCTCAACAACTTTCTGTGGTAGATAATTCCACAGGTTCACAATTCTCTGGGTGAAGAAGTTTCTCCTCATCTCGGTCCTAAATGGCTTACCCCTTATCCTTAGACTGTGACCCCTGGTTCTGGACTTCCCCAACATCGGGAACATTCTTCCTGCATCTCACCTGTCCAGTCCCGTCAGAATTTTATATGTTTCTATGAGATCCCCCCTCATTCTTCTAAGCTCCAGTGAATATAAGCCCAGTCGATCCAGTCTTTCTTCATATGTCAGTCCTGCCATCCCGGGAATCAGTCTGTTGAACCTTCGCTGCACTCCCTCAATAGCAAGAATGTCCTTCCTCAGATTAGGAGACCAAAACTGAACACAATATTCCAGGTGAGGCCTCACCAAGGCCTTGTACAACTGCAGTAAGACCTCCCTGCTCCTGTACTCAAATCCTCTCGCTATGAAGGCCAACATACCATTTGCCTTCTTCACCGCCTGCTGTACCTGCATGCCAACTTTCATTGACTGATGTACCATGTACTATGTGGCTCGAAGGGCCGAATGGCCTACTCCTGCACCTATTTTCGATGTTTCTATGTGTCGAATTTATCTGTTTTGTCTTCCAACATGGCTGTGAAACGCCTTGGGACATTTTCCTGCATTAAAGGCGCTATGCAAGTACAGGTGGTTGTTGTTGTTTAACTGAGTGAAATCCTTTTCCAAATTGCAGTTGACAGAATATGAAAGTCTCCCGAAAGAAGTGGCGCGTTCTGCTTACACACACAGGATATTGGAGATCGTGGGCAACATCAAGAAACAGAAGGAGGAGATTATCAAGGTACGATTGTGGAATGGGGGCCTCCCCGGGATAAATCAGTGACGGATACAAACCTGCCTCTTGTCTCCCTTACCCCTGCGTCCCCCGCGCTATTCTTACCCCCCTTTCTTGTTCGTGCCCCGTCTCCTGTGGGAAAGTCTTGCTCCAGTTATACAGGGTATTGGTGAGGCCACACCTGGAGTACTGCGTGCAGTTTTGGTTTCCATATTTACGGAAGGATAGACTTTGCTTTGGAGGCAGTTCAGAGAAGGGTCACTCGGTTGATCCCGGGGATGAGGGGGTTGACTTATGAGGAAAGGTTGAGGAGGTTGGGCCTCTACTCATTGGAGTTCAGAAGAATGAGAGGTGATCTTATCGAAATGTATAAGATTATGAGGGGGCTTGACAAGTGGATGCAGAGAGGATGTCTCTCCTCGTGGGGGTATAAGAACGTAAGAAATAGGAGCAGGAGTCGGCCATTCGGCCCCTCGAGCCTGCTCCGCCATTTAATATGATCATGGCTGATCCGATCATGGACTCAGCTCCACTTCCCTGCCCGCCCCCTTATCCCCTTATCGGTTAAGAAGCTGTCTATCTCTGTCTTAAATATATTCAATGTCCCGGCTTCCACAGCTCTCTGAGGCAGCGAATTCCACAGATTTACAACCCTCTGAGAGAAGAAATTCCTCCTCATCTCAGTTTTAAATGGGCGGCCCCTTATTCTAAGACCATGCCCCCTAGTTCTAGTCTCCCCCATCAGTGGAAACATCCTCTCTGCATCCACCTTGTCGAGCCCCCTCATAATCTTATCTAGAACCAGGGGGCACAGTGTCAGAATAAGGGGTGGCCCATTTAAAACATGAGGGAGAAAAGAATTTACATTTTTATAGCGCCTTTCACAACCACCGGTGGTCTCGAAGCGCTTTACAGCCAATGAAGTACTTTCGGAGTGCGTGCACTGTTGTAATGTGGGAAACGCGGGGGGATTTCTTCTCTCAGGAGGTCGTGAATCTGTGGAATTGTCTTATTGTCCATTCTATACAGCCTATTTGGGAGGCCTTGTGTCTTGTTTCCAACATTTATTTGGTGGGCTCAAGGCCTGACGGGCACTCCCTGGGAGGGGGGTTTTGCCCTGACGGGCACTCCCTGGGAGGGGGACCCTTGCCCTGACTGGCACTCCCTGGGAGGGGGGTCTTGCCCTGACGGGCACTCCCTGGGAGGGGGGTCTTGCCCTGACGGGCACTCCCTGGGAGGGGGGTCTTGCCCTGACGGGCACTCCCTGGGAGGGGGGTCTTGCCCTGACGGGCACTCCCTGGGAGGGGGGTCTTGCCCTGACGGGCACTCCCTGGGAGGGGGGTCTTGCCCTGACGGGCACTCCCTGGGAGGGGGGTCTTGCCCTGACGGGCACTCCCTGGGAGGGGGGTCTTGCCCTGACGGGCACTCCCTGGGAGGGGGGTCTTGCCCTGACGGGCACTCCCTGGGAGGGGGGTCTTGCCCTGACGGGCACTCCCTGGGAGGGGGGTCTTGCCCTGACGGGCACTCCCTGGGAGGGGGGTCTTGCCCTGACGGGCACTCCCTGGGAGGGGGGTCTTGCCCTGACGGGCACTCCCTGGGAGGGGGACCCTTGCCCTGACGGGCACTCCCTGGGAGGGGGGGGGGTCTTGCCCTGACGGCCACTCCCTGGGAGGGGGGGGTCTTGCCCTGACGGCCACTCCCTGGGGGGGGGGGTCTTGCCCTGACGGCCACTCCCTGGGAGGGGGGGGTCTTGCCCTGACGGCCACTCCCTGGGAGGGGGGGGGTCTTGCCCTGACGGCCACTCCCTGGGAGGGGGACCCTTGCCCTGACGGCCACTCCCTGGGAGGGGGGGGTCTTGCCCTGACGGGCACTCCCTGGGAGGGGGGTCCTTGCCCTGACGGGCACTCCCTGGGAGGGGGGGGGGTCTTGCCCTGACGGCCACTCCCTGGGAGGGGGGGGGTCTTGCCCTGACGGCCACTCCCTGGGAGGGGGGGGTCTTGTCCTGACGGCCACTCCCTGGGAGGGGGGGGGTCTTGCCCTGACGGCCACTCCCTGGGAGGGGGGGGGTCTTGCCCTGACGGCCACTCCCTGGGAGGGGGGGGGGTCTTGCCCTGACGGCCACTCCCTGGGAGGGGGGGGGTCTTGCCCTGACGGCCACTCCCTGGGAGGGGGGGGGTCTTGCCCTGACGGCCACTCCCTGGGAGGGGGGGGGTCTTGCCCTGACGGCCACTCCCTGGGAGGGGGGGGTTCTTGCCCTGACGGCCACTCCCTGGGAGGGGGGGGGTCTTGCACTGACGGCCACTCCCTGGGAGGGGGACCCTTGCCCTGACGGCCACTCCCTGGGAGGGGGGGGTCTTGCCCTGACGGCCACTCCCTGGGAGGGGGGAGGGGGTCTTGCCCTGACGGGCACTCCCTGGGAGGGGGACCCTTGCCCTGACGGGCACTCCCTGGGAGGGGGGTCTTGCCCTGACGGCCACTCCCTGGGAGGGGGGAGGGGGTCTTGCCCTTACGGGCACTCCCTGGGAGGGGGACCCTTGCCCTGACGGGCACTCCCTGGGAGGGGGGTTTTGCCCTGACGGGCACTCCCTGGGAGGGGGGGGGGTTTTGCCCTGACGGGCACTCCCTGGGAGGGGGGGGGGTCTTGCCCTGACGGGCACTCCCTGGGAGGGGGGGGGGTCTTGCCCTGACGGCCACTCCCTGGGAGGGGGGGGGTCTTGCCCTGACGGCCACTCCCTGGGAGGGGGACCCTTGCCCTGACGGGCACTCCCTGGGAGGGGGACACTAACCCTGCTGCACCTTGTGTTTTTACAGATCCTGTGCGACACGAAGGACTTGCAGAAAGAAATTAACGGCCTGACGGGGAAGCTGGAGCGGACCTTTGTGGTGACGGATGAGCTGGTGTTTAAGGTACGGCCACACTGCACAGAGGGACACTCTGGGAGGGGCTGTGTGTGTTCCCCCCCCCCCCCCCCCCCCCCCCAAGCACCACCTGGCTGTGTGACTTTGCTGACGGACGTGTTTGGGTGCGGGCTCTCTGAGCACAGTTGCCCCAGCGGCCGATGGTCGGGAACCTGACTGGGGGAACACACTGACTCAATGGCGGGACATTGAATATATTGAAGGTGGAGATCGACAGATTTATGAGCGATAAGGGAGTGAAGGGTTCTGGGGAGCGGGCGGGGAAGTGGAGCTGAGTCCATGATCGGATCAGCCATGGTCGTATTAAATGGCGGAGCAGGCTCGAGGGGCCGAATGGCCGACTCCTGCTCCTGTTTCTGGTGTTTTTAAATTTCATTGCTGTCTGGGGAGGGGCATCTGGCTGGCTGTGTTACTGACGGGGGGGCAGGGGCTGTGTTACTGAAGGGTGGGGGGTGTGTTACGGGGGGTGTGGGGTCTGTTACGGAGGACGGAGTATGTGGGGTCTGTGTTACTGACGGGGGTGTGGGGGGGTCTGTGTTACGGCGGACGGGGGGTGTGGGGTCTGTGTTACTGACGGGGGTGTGTGGGGGGTTTGTGTTTCGGAGGGTGGGGGGGTCTGTGTTACGGAGGGTGGGGGCTGTGGGGTCTGTGTTACTGACGGGGGTGTGGGGGGTTTGTGTTTCGGAGGGTGGGGGGTCTGTGTTACGGCGGACGGGGGGGCGGTGATGGTCTGTGTTACCGGTACGGTTCTGTCTCACCGGGTATTGTGACGGACGCTGTCTCTGTTTCCCAGGATGCCAAGCGCGACGAGGCGGTGCGGAAGGCCTACAAGTACCTGGCAGCGCTGCACGAGGTACAGAAGTTTGTCGTTAAACCTTGTTCACCCGATCGATCGGCGGGGAGCAGTGTCCCACTCCCCGGGGCAGCCCCACAGACCTGTGTGGGCCAGTGTGTGGGGGTTACACCGGACATACGGCCCAGAGACAGGCCGTTCGGCCCAACCAGTCCGTGCCGGCGTCTATGCTCCACTCGAGCCTCCTCCTGTCTTTCCCCATCTAACTCTATCTCCATATCCCTCTATTCCCTTCTCCCCCATATACTTGTCCAGCCTCCCCTTAAATACCTCGATACTATTCACCTCGACCCCTCCCTGTGGCAGCGAGTTCCACATTCTCACCGCTCTCTGGGTAAAGAAGTTTCTCCTGAATTCCCCATTGGGTTTCTCGGTGACTATCTTATATTGATGGTCTCTAGTTATGCTCTTCCCCACAAATGGAAACACTCTGTATCCACTCGATCAAAAGCTTTCATCATTTTAAAGACCTCTATTAGGTCACCCCTCAACCTAATCTTTTCCAGAGAAAAGAGACCCAGCCTGTTCATCGTTTCCTGATATGTACACCCTCGCATTTCTGGTATCATCCTTGTAAATCTTCTCTGCATCCTCTCCAGTGACCCTATGTCCTTTTTATAATATGGAGACCAGAACTGTGCACAGTGCTCCCAGTGTGGTCTAACCCAGGTATATGGAGACCAGAACTGTGCACAGTGCTCCCAGTGTGGTCTAACCCAGGTATATGGAGACCAGAACTGTGCACAGTGCTCCCAGTGTGGTCTAACCCAGGTATATGGAGACCAGAACTGTGCACAATGCTCCCAGTGTGGTCTAACCCAGGTATATGGAGACCAGAACTGTGCACAGTGCTCCCAGTGTGGTCTAACCCAGGTATATGGAGACCAGAACTGTGCACAATGCTCCCAGTGTGGTCTAACCCAGGGATATGGAGACCAGAACTGTGCACAGTGCTCCCAGTGTGGTCTCACCCAGGTATATGGAGACCAGAACTGTGCACAGTGCTCCCAGTGTGGCCTAACCCAGATATATGGAGACCAGAACTGTGCACAGTGCTCCCAGTGTGGCCTAACCAGGGTATATGGAGACCAGAACTGTGCACAGTGCTCCCAGTGTGGTCTAACCCAGGGATATGGAGACCAGAACTGCACAGTGCTCCCAGTGTGGTCTCACCCAGATATATGGAGACCAGAACTGTGCACAGTGCTCCCAGTGTGGCCTAACCAGGGTATATGGAGACCAGAACTGTGCACAGTGCTCCCAGTGTGGTCTAACCCAGGGATATGGAGACCAGAACTGTGCACAGTGCTCCCAGTGTGGTCTCACCCAGGTATATGGAGACCAGAACTATGCACAGTGCTCCCAGTGTGGTCTAACCCAGGTATATGGAGACCAGAACTGTGCACAGTGCTCCCAGTGTGGTCTAACCCAGGGATATGGAGACCAGAACTGTGCACAGTGCTCCCAGTGTGGTCTAACCCAGGTATATGGAGACCAGAACTGTGCACAGTGCTCCCAGTGTGGTCTAACCAGGGTATATGGAGACCAGAACTGTGCACAGTGCTCCAAGTGTGGTCTAACCCAGGTATATGGAGACCAGAACTGTGCACAGTGCTCCCAGTGTGGTCTAACCCAGATATTTGGAGACCAGAACTGTGCACGGTGCTCCCAGTGTGGTCTAACCCAGGTATATGGAGACCAGAACTGTGCACAGTGCTCCCAGTGTGGTCTAACCCAGATATTTGGAGACCAGAACTGTGCACAGTGCTCCCAGTGTGGCCTAACCCAGGTTGGATACAGGTTTAACATAACTTCCCTACTTTTCAATTCTGTATCTCCAGAAATAAACCCTCGTTCTTGAGCCTTGCTAACCTGAGTCGCGACTTGTGTGTTTGTACTGAGCGAGATCTCTCTGTTCATCGACCCCACCCTGACTCGCATCCTCCCTATTCTTCCTGCCAAACTAATATCTCACATTTATTGGTGTTCAACTTTATTTGCCAATTATATGCCCATTCTGCAAGTTTATTAATGTCCTCCTGTGATTTCTCCTCATCCTCCTCAGTATTGACTGTCGGCCCCAATCTGGTGTCATCCGCAAATTGTATTTTTGATTCCAACGTCTAAATCGTTGATATAAATTGTGAACAATGGTCCCAGCACTGATCCTGTGGATCACCACTATCTGCCGCTGTGAATAGCTGCCCTTTACCCCGACTCTCTGCTTTCTGTTTCAGGCCAGCCTAGAGATCCATTCTGCCACTTGCTACTTGCCTCCTGCCCCTACATTCTCTGACCTTGTTGCCTATTGTGGGGTACATTATCAAAGGCATTGTGAGAGTCGAGATACATGATGAGGTTGGACAGTGTGAGGTCAGGCACTTTGGCAGAAAAAAAAAAATCAAAGAGCAAGTTATTATTTAAATGGAGAAAGATTGCAAAGTGCCGCAGTACAGCGGGACCTGGGGGTACTTGTGCATGAAACACAAAAGGTTAGTATGCAGGTACAGCAAGTGATCAGGAAGGCCAATGGAATCTTGGCCTTTATTGCAAAGGGGATGGAGTATAAAAGCAGGGAAGTCTTGCTCCAGTTATACAGGGTATTGGTGAGGCCACACCTGGAGTACTGCGTGCAGTTTTGGTTTCCGTATTTACGAAAGGATATACTTGCTTTGGAGGCAGTTCAGAGAAGGTTCACTCGGTTGATTCCGGGGATGAGGGGGTTGACTTATGAGGAAAGGTTGAGGAGGTTGGGCCTCTACTCATTGGAATTCAGAAGAATGAGAGGTGATCTTATCGAAACGTGTAAGATTATGAGGGGGCTCGACAAGGTGGATGCAGAGAGGATGTTCCCACTGATGGGGGAGACTAGAACTAGGGGGCATGGTCTTAGAATAAGGGGCCGCCCATTTAAAACTGAGATGAGGAGGAATTTCTTTGAGGGTGGTAAATCTGTGGAATTCTCTGCCTCAGAAAGCTGTGGAAGCCGGGACATTGAATATATTTAAGACAGAGATAGACAGTTTCTTAACCGATAAGGGGGCGGGCAGGGAAGTGGAGCTGAGTCCATGATCGGATCAGCCATGATGGTATTAAATGGCGGAGCAGGCTCGAGGGGCCGAATGGCTGACTCCTGCACCTATTTCTTATGTTCTTCTTATATCTACTGAATTACCCTTGTCTACTCTCTCTGTTACCTCTTCAAAATGTTCACTGAGGTTGGCCACGCTAGACTTTCCCTTTCGAGGGGTCAGTCCTGTAATGGGAGCTGGAACACTGGGTGTGGCTTCAGTCCTATACCTGGATTTTGAAGCAATCTGTCGATACAGAACTGGATATTGCTCTGACTGACGATTCCTCCAGCGAGCAGTTAGGAAGGCAAATGGTCTGTTGGCCTT
Organism: Pristiophorus japonicus; assembly: GCF_044704955.1. Classification (NCBI taxonomy): domain Eukaryota; kingdom Metazoa; phylum Chordata; class Chondrichthyes; family Pristiophoridae; genus Pristiophorus; species Pristiophorus japonicus. Next base: position 148,345 of record NW_027254871.1, read on the forward strand.
CATTGCGAGAGGGTTTGAGTACAGGAGCAAGGAGGTCTTACTCCAGTTATACAGGATCTTGGTGAGACCACACCTGGAGTATTGTGCGCAGTTTGGGTCTCCTTATCTAAGGAAGGATATACTTGCCATAGAGGGAGTGCAGCGAAGGTTCACCAGACTGATTCCTGGGATGGGCAGGACTGTCGAATGAGGAGAGATCGGGTCGACTGGGCCTGTATTCACCAGAGTTTAGAAGAATGAGAGGGGGTCTCATTGAAAGGTATAAAATTCTGACGGGGTTGGACAGACTGGATGCGGGGAGGATGTTTCCCCGGGGCTGGGAAGTCTAGAACAAGGGCTCACAGTCTCAGGATACGGGGCAGGAAATTTAGGAGCGAGATGAGGAGAAATGTTTTCACTCAGAGGGAGGTGAACCTGTGGAATTCTCTACCACAGAAGGCTGTGGGGGCCAAGTCACTGAATATATTTAAGAGGGAGATGGATAGATTTCTAGACACAAAAGGCATCAAGGGGCATGGGGAGAAAGCGGGAATATGGTGTTGAGATAGAGGATTAGCAATGATCATATTGAATGGTGCAGGCTCGAGGGGCCGAATGGCTGACTCCTGCTCCTATTGTCTATGTTTCTAAATGTGAAACTCAGATTACAACAACTCCAATTAGTCTTTGCTGAAATGTTCTTGAGCTCAGTGTCTTTATTTGTAGAACTGCAGTCACCTGATTCAGACCATCGAGGACACCGGGACAATCATGAGAGAAGTCCGGGATTTAGATGAGCAGGTGAGAAACTGTGTGTGTGTGTGTGGCACGCTGTGTGTGTGTGTGGGGGGGGCGCTGTGTGTGGGGGGGGCGCTGTGTGTGGGGGGGGCGCTGTGTGTGTGTCGGGGGGGCGCGCTGTGTGTGTGTGTGTGTGTGTGTGTGTGTGTGTGTGTGGCACGCTGTGTGTGTGTGTGTGTGTGTGGGGTGCTCTGTGTCGGGGGGGCGCGCTGTGTGTGTGTGTGTGGGGGGGGCTGTGTGTGTGTGTGTGTGTGTGGGGCACGCTGTGTGTGTGTGTGTGGGGCGCTCTGTGTGTGGTCTGTGTGTCGGGGGGGCGCGCTGTGTGTGTGTGTGTGTGGGGGGGGTGCTGTGTGTGGGGGGGGCGCTGTGTGTGTGTCGGGGGGGCGCGCTGTGTGTGTGTGTGTGTGTGGCACGCTGTGTGTGTGTGTGTGTGTGGGGTGCTCTGTCGGGGGGGCGCGCTGTGTGTGTGTGTGTGGGGGGCTGTGTGTGTGTGTGTGTGTGGGGCACGCTGTGTGTGTGTGGGGGGGGCGCTGTGTGTGTGTCGGGGGGGCGCGCTGTGTGTGTGTGTGTGTGTGTGTGTGTGTGTGTGTGTGGCACGCTGTGTGTGTGTGTGTGGGGTGCTCTGTGTCGGGGGGGCGCGCTGTGTGTGTGTGTGTGGGGGGGGCTGTGTGTGTGTGTGTGTGTGTGGGGCACGCTGTGTGTGTGTGTGTGTGGGGGGGGTGCTGTGTGTGGGGGGGGCGCTGTGTGTGTGTCGGGGGGGCGCGCTGTGTGTCTGTGTGTGTGGCACGCTGTGTGTGTGTGTGTGTGGGGTGCTCTGTCGGGGGGGCGCGCTGTGTGTGTGTGTGTGGGAGGCTGTGTGTGTGTGTGTGTGTGTGGGGCACGCTGTGTGTGTGTGGGGCACGCTGTGTGTGTGTGTGTGGGGCGCTCTGTGTGTGGTCTGTGTGTCGGGGGGGCGCGCTGTGTGTGTGTGTGTGGGGCGCTCTGTGTGTGGTCTGTGTGTCGGGGGGGCGCGCTGTGTGTGTGTGTGTGGGGGGGGCTGTGTGTGTGTGGCGCTCTGTGTGTGTGTGTCGGGGGGGGGGGGGGTCTGTGTGTGTGTGTGTGGGGCGCTCTGTGTGTGTGTGTCGGGGGGGTGCTGTGTGTGTGTGGGCTATGCCAGTAATGGATGACATGCTTCTCGGACACTGGCAGCTGCAGGAGTCCACCTCCCGCTCCTGTCTCAGTGTGGAGAGGTTTTCCCAATACTTTAGTGTGTCTGCCTTTCTGCTGTGAATCCCCCCGTGTCTCTCTCCCCCCTCGCTCCCCGTGTCTCTCTCCCCCCTCGCTCCCCGTGTCTCTCTCCCCCCTCGCTCCCCGTGTCTCTCTCCCCCCTCGCTCCCCGTGTCTCTCTCCCCCCTCGCTCCCCGTGTCTCTCTCCCCCCTCGCTCCCCGTGTCTCTCTCCCCCCTCGCTCCCCGTGTCTCTCTCCCCCCTCGCTCCCCGTGTCTCTCTCCCCCCTCGCTCCCCGTGTCTCTCTCCCCCCTCGCTCCCCGTGTCTCTCTCCCCCCTCGCTCCCCGTGTCTCTCTCCCCCCTCGCTCCCCGTGTCTCTCTCCCCCCTCGCTCCCCGTGTCTCTCTCCCCCCTCGCTCCCCGTGTCTCTCTCCCCCCTCGCTCCCCGTGTCTCTCTCCCCCCTCGCTCCCGTGTCTCTCTCCCCCCTCGCTCCCCGTGTCTCTCTCCCCCCTCGCTCCCCGTGTC
>NW_027254872.1:0-80000 GCF_044704955.1 Pristiophorus japonicus
CCCCCCCCCACCCTCTCTCTCTCATCTCCCCATCCCCTCTCTCCTCTCCTCTCTCTCTCTTCCCCCCCATCTCCCTCTCTCTCTCTCTCTCCCCCATCACTCTCTCCCTCTCCTCTCTCTCTCTTTCCCCATCCCTCTCTCCTCTCTCTCCTCTCTCTCCCCATCCCTCTCTCTCCTCTCTCTCTTCCCCCCCTCTCTCTCTCCCTCCCATCCTCTCTCCTCTCTCTCTCTCTCTTCTCTTCTCTCTCTCCCCATCCCTCTCTCTCCCTCTCTCTCTCTCTCTCCCCTCCCTCTCTCTCTCCTCATCCCTCTCTCCTCTCTCTTCCTCTCCTCTCTCTCTCTCTCATCCCTCCTCTCTCTCTCCCTCCTCTCTCTCCTCTCTCTCTCCCATCCCTCTCTCTCTCTCTCTCTCCCCATCCACTCTCTCTCCCCATCCCTCTCCCTCTCTCTCTCTCTCTCCCCCCCCCCACCCTCTCGCTCTCTGTGCCAACACAGTGCTGTGTGGGAGTGTGTGCCCTCAGTCCCATCGCTGTGAGCTGTCTCCCCCACTGAGCTCCCGGCTGTGTCTCCAGCCCACATTCTGTCCACAGGTTGGACGTGACACACAGAGATCCCCGCCCGCTCTCTCTGGTCTCTGGTCACTCTGCAGCAATGATCAGTATGTGAGAGGCTCACTGTGGAGCAGTGACACATGGGCAACCTGGGATTGAGTGAGGCTCCCTCTCCCTCTCTCTGTCCCTCTCTCTGTTCCCTCACTCGCACGCTCTCTCTCTCTGTCTCTCTCCCCCTCCCTCCCTCCCTGTCTCTCCCCCTCCCTCCTTCCCTCTCCGTACCTGAGGCTGAATCAGACCAAAGAGCTCTCCCCGGGGCCACTCCTGCAGGAAGCGGTTTGGGTACAGTTTGGGTCTTCGTATTTAAGGAGGGATATACTTGCATTGGAGGCAGTTCAGAGAAGGTTCACGACGTTGATTCCTGAGATGAAGGGGTCGTCTTATGAAGAACGGTTGAGCAGGTTGGGCCTATACTCATTGCCGTTTAGAAAAATGAGAGGTGATTCTTATTGAAACGTATAAGATTCTGAGAGGGTGGACAGGGTAGAGCAGAGAGGATGTTTCCCCTCGTGGGGGAATCCAGAACTAGGGGGCACTGTCTCAGAATAAGGGCCGCCCATTTAAAACTGAGATGAGGAGGAATTTCTTCTCTCAGTGGGTGGTGAATCTTTGGAATTCTCTGCCCCAGAGCTTGGGTCATTGAATATACTTGAGGTGCAGATAGATTTTTGAATGATAAGGAAGTCAAGGTTAATGGGAGTGGGCAGGAAGTGGAGCTGAGTCCATGATCAGATCAGCCATGATCTTATTAAATGGCGGAGCAGGCTCGAGGGGCCGTCTGGCCTACTCCTGCTCCTATCTCTTATGTTCTTAGGTTCCTCATAAGGAGACCCAAACTGTACGCAGTAACTCCAGGTGTGTTTCACCAATACCCTGTACAGTTGTCGCAAGACTTCTGTTATGTCTGTAATACTTGCCACCAGAGGGCGTGACTGTTGGAGTCCCAATGATCACCTGCACACACACCTGCAGGGCCAGTATAAAAGGTTGGCTGCCATGTTGTTTAGGCACATCTGGAGTTGTAATAAAGGTCACACTAAGTTTAGCTCACAGTACTCAGCCTCGTGGAGTTCTTCTATACACAACAACTTCCTTGTATTCCACCACCATCGCACCTCCCCTGTCGAGCCCTCTATGAATATTTATGGGTTTGATGGAGACGGGACTCTGTAGATCAGTGATGGGTCCTGTGGATATGGTCCTTTCCATGTCACTGGGACACCCAGGCCTGACAGCCCGAGGGATAGTCCATTACTGAGGATGACATTGGATATACGGTAGAGGAACAGGCCATTCGGCCCAACCAGTCCATGCCGGCATTTATACCCCACTCGAGCCTCCTCCCGTCTTTCCCCATCTCAATCTATCAGCATAACCCTCTATTCCCTTCTCCCTCATATACTTGTCCAGCCTCCCCTTAAATGCATCGATACTATTCACTTCAACCACTCCCTGTGGCAGCGAGTTCCACATTCTCACCACTCTCTGGCTAAAGAGGTTTCTTCTGAATTCCCCATTGGGTTTCTTGGTGACTATCTTATATTGATGGCCTCTAGTTATGCTCTTCCCACAAGTGGAAACATTCTCTCTGTATCCATTCGAACAAAACCTCTCAGAATTTTACAGACCTCTATTCGGTCACCCATGAGCCTTTTCTTTTCAAGGGAAATGGGATCCAGCCTGTTCATCCATTCCTGATATGTATACCCTCGCATTTCTGGTATCATCCTTATAAATCTCCTCTGCACCCTCTCCAGTGCCTCGAAATCCTTTTTATAATATGGCGACCAGAACTGTACACAGTATCCAAGTGTGGTCTAACCCAGGTTCGATACAGGTTTAGCATAACTTTCAATTCTATCCCTCTCGAAATAAACCCTAGTGCCTGGTTTTCTTATTTTAATGGCCCTGCTAACCTGTGTCGCAACATTTAGTGATTGGTGTATTTGTACTCCGAGATCCCTTTGTTCATCTATCCCACCCAGACTCACACCTCCAAGCAATAAGTGACCTCCCTATTCTTCTACCAACATGTAATACGATAACAACACCTTATATTTATATAGCGCCTTTAACATGGTGAAATGTCGCAAGGAGCTTCACAGGAGTGTTATGCGAAAAAAATTTGACACCAAGCCACAAGTAGCAATTAGTGCAGATGACCAAAAGCTTGGACAAAGAGGTCGGTTTTAAGGAGCGTCTCAAAGGAGGAAAGAGGTAGAGACGGAGAGGCTTAGGGAAGGAGTTCCAGAGCTTGGGGCCCAGGCAGCTGAAGGCACGGCCACCGATGGTGGAGCGATTATAATCAGGGATGGTCAGGAGGGCAGAGTTAGAGGAGTGCAGACATCTCGGGGGGTTGTGGGATTGGAGGGGATTACAGAGATAGGGAGGGGCGAGGGCCATGGAGGGATTTGTAAACAAGGACAAGAATTTTGAAATTGAGGCATTGCTAAACCAGGAGCCAATGTAGGTCGGCGAGCACAGGGGGTGATGGGTGAGTGGGACTTGCTGCGAGTTAGGACACGGGCTGCCGAGTTTTGGATCATCTCAAGTTTACGTGGGGTAGAATGTGGGAGTGTGTGTATGAGAGAGAGTGAGAGTGTGTGTGTGTGTGAGAGCGAGAGCGAGAGAGTGAGAGTGAGTGAGCGAGAGAGTGAGTGTGTGAGAGTGGTGAGTGTGAGAGAGAGTGAGAGCACGAGAGAGCGTGTATGTGAGTGAGATAGCGAGAGTGAGTGTGTGAGAGTGTGTGAGTGTGTGTGTGTGTGTGAGAGTGTGTGTGTGTGAGAAACTGTGTGTGTGAGTGTGTGAGTGTGTGTGAGTGTGAGTGTGTGTGAGAGTATGTGTGTGTGAGACTGTGCATGTGTGTGTGTGTGTGTGTGAGTGTGTGTGTGTGTGAAAGTGTGTGTGTGTGTGAGTGTGAGTGTGAGACTGTGTGCATGTGCGTGTGTGTGTGTGTGAGAGTGTGTGTGTGTGAGACTGTGTGCGTGTGTGTGTGAGTGTGTGTGTGTGAGAAACTGTGTGAGTGTGTGTGTGTGTGTGAGTGTGTGAGTGTAAGTGTGAGTGTGAGTGTGTGAGTATGCGAGTGTGTGAGAGTAAGAGAATGAGTGAGTGTGCATGTGTACCCCCGAGCGGGAGCTGGGCCCACCCTGGGCGGTGCTGTCTCTCACTGGGTCTGGTTTGCTGGGTGACCCAGAGCTCGGACCATGAACCCACTGTGGCTGCAACTGAGTGAACCTTTGTTGTGTAACGGGGCGGAGACAGAGAGAGGCAGACGGCAGTTTAAACAATCTCAGTCCTTTATTGTGGTGTATTACAGTTCGACCCCGGGGTCACGACAGACCGACAACGACCCCCGACCCCAGGGTCATGACAGACAGACCCCGCCCCTGACACCGGGGTCACGACAGACCGCCAATGACCCCCGACCCTGGGGTCACGACAGACCGACAACGACCCTTGACCCCCTGGTCACGACAGACCCACCCCGACCCCTGACCCCAGGGTTACAAACTTCAACAACAGGGTCTATTGACCTCGAGTAGGCGGGGGTCCGTGTGCAGGGCACAACGATCTTCACACAGCACGGGAAGCGTGTGGGTCGTCTCTGCCGGGAGGGGGGGGTGCTGGCTCTCCGACCTTTCTTCCCCAGGCCCCCCCCCCACTGACCCCTTCACCCTCTACCCCCCCCCACCGACCCCTTCACCCTCTACCCCTCCCGCCTACCCCCACCGCAAACAAGTGTGCGCAAGGCCCCCTTTTAAATGTACGGAAATAGATCTTCCCCATTTCCCCCCCGCCCCAACCCATCTCCCCCACTCCCCCCCCCGCACTTCCCCACCCTCCCCAGCCCATCTCCCCCCTCCTCTGCACCCTCCCCATACCCACTCTTCTAAACCACTCCCTCTCCATCGCCCCCCTCCCCCTCCCCAGTGCGAGCTCGTTGAAAATATTTACATTTGGCACAACTCACTCCAATTCAGACTCTGGGTTTTGTTACAGAGTAAACAACCCACAGTTTCCGACCTGGGCTTCCAACACCCAACCCCCAAGGCCAAAGATTCCCATACCAGTCCCACGCCAGTGAATCCAATACTGCCAGATACAGAGTAAAGCTCCCTCAACACTGTCCCATCAAACACTCCCAGGGCAGGTACAAGGGGTTAGATACAGAGTAAAGCTCCCTCGACACTGTCCCATCAAACACTCCCAGGGCAGGTACAGCACGGGGTTAGATACAGAGTAAAGCTCCCTCTACACTGTCCCATCAAACACTCCCAGGGCAAGTACAGGGGGTTAGATACAGAGTAAAGCTCCCTCTACACTGTCCCATCAAACACTCCCAGGGCAGGTACAGGGGGTTAGATACAGAGTAAAGCTCCCTCTACACTGTCCCATCACACACTCCCAGGGCAGGTACAGGGGGTTAGATACAGAGTAAATCTCCCTCTACACTGTCCCATCACACACTCCCAGGGCAGGTACAGCACGGGGTTAGATACAGAGTAAAGCTCCCTCTACACTGTCCCATCACACACTCCCAGGGCAGGTACAGCACGGGTTAGATACAGAGTAAAGCTCCCTCTACACTGTCCCATCACACACTCCCAGGGCAGGTACAGGGGGTTAGATACAGAGTAAAGCTCCCTCTACACTGTCCCATCAAACACTCCCAGGGCAGGTACAGGGGGTTAGATACAGAGTAAAGCTCCCTCCCCCGACTGCCGTCCCCCACCCTGGGTTGAGAAGGGGGAGGGTATCGGGACCAGGATCTCCCCGCCCCTCCCCTGCCCTTCCCCCTCTAGCGACACAGCGCGTGCTTCACGCCGGACGCCTGCGTGTTGCGGTACTCCCCGAAACCATTGTGGTGGGGCAGCGGGAGGTCGGCGAGGGGGGCAGGGGCCGGCCAGGGTCGCGGGGTCGTGACCCCGGGCGATGTCTGGTTCCACGCAAGCTCGGTCTCCGGGCTGAGCTTTCCGTTCTGTGAGGTGGGAACAAACAACATGGTGGTCAGGTCAGCGAAGTGCCCTGTTACCCCGCAACATCACCCCGGCCCCCCAACCCCCTCCCCCTCACCCACCTCCCCCCCTCAACCCCCTCCCCGCCCTCCTCACACGTCGGATCTGAAAGACAGCATTTCCAAAAGCGCTCCCTCAATACTGCCCCTCCGACAGTGCGGGGCTCCCTCAGTACTGCCCCTCCAACAGTGCGGCGCTCCCTCAGTACTGCCCCTCCAATAGTGCGGCGCTCCCTCAGTACTGCCCCTCCATCAGAGCATCCCTCCCTCAGAACTGCCCCTCCGACAGTGCGACGCTCCCTCAGTACTGCGCCTCCAACAGTGCGTCCCTCCCTCAGTACTGCCCCTCTGACAGTGCGACGCTCCCTCAGTACTGCCCCTCCAACAGTGCGTCCCTCCCTCAGTACTGCCCCTCCGACAGTGCAGCACTCCCTCAGTACTGCCCCTCCGACAGTGCGGCACTCCCTCAGTACTGCCCCTCCGACAGTGCGGCACTTCCTCGGTACTGCCCCTCCGACAGTGCAGCGCTCCTTCAGTACTGCCCCTCCGACAGTGCGGCACTCCCTCAGTACTGCCGCTCCGACAGTGTGGCACTCCCTCGGTACTGCCCCTCCGACAGTGCGGCACTCCCTCAGCACTGCCCCTCTGACAGTGCGGCGCTCCCTCAGCACTGCCCCTCTGACAGTGCGGCGCTCCCTCAGTACTGCCCCTCCGACAGTGCGGCGCTCCCTCAGTACTGCCCCTCCGACAGTGAGGTGCTCCCTCAGTACTGCCCCTCCGACAGTGCAGCACTCCCTCAGTACTGCCCCTCTGACAGTGCGGCGCTCCCTCAGTACTGCCCCTCCGACAGCGCGGTGCTCCCTCTGTACTGCCCCTCCAACCGTACTGTGCTCCCTCAGTACTGCCCCTCCAAACCTCCCTGTAATCCCCTCCAGCCCCTACAATTATCATCCTGTTCAAATCCCTCCATGGCCCCTCGCACCTCCCTATCTCTGTAATCCCCTCCAGCCCCACAACCCCCGAGACGTCTGCGCTCGTCTAACTCTGCCCTCTTGATCATCCCTGATTATAATCGCTCCACCATTGGTGGCCGTGCCTTCAGCTGCCTGGGCCCCAAGCTCTGGAACTCCCTCCCTAGACCTCTCCACCTCCCTCACTCCTCCTTTAAGACACTCCTGAAAACTGACCTCGTTGACCCAGCTGTTGGTCACCTGCCCTAATCTCTCCTCATGAGGCTCGGTGTCAGATTTATTTCTCTTCTAACGCTCCTGTGGAGAACCTTGGGACGTTTCACTCTGTTAAAGGCGCTATACAAATACAGGTTATTGTTGCTCTTATAATTGTTGCCCTCTTGGCCTCCCATCCTGGCGAGCTGCCAAGTGACCATGTGACGTCGCCTTGTTAAACCACAGAACTCTTTATTTGGCCTGTCCCTTCCTGCGACAGACCACAGAACTGGTAACTGGAGGAAAGGGGAAGGTGAACATGACCCAATCATTCTCCTCTTCCAGCTGCTCACCCTCCGGAGTACGGGAACTCGAGCTCACAGTCCCACCACAGCTGGAGTCCTTGGGCTCTGTCCCCTCCCTCGTGTTGGAGACCGAGCCGCCTGGATCCACAGAGTCACAGCCCGATACAGCACAGACCCAGGCCCATTCGGCCCATCGTGCCTGTGCCGGCTCTGAAAGTGCTGTCCATTCGTTCCTGGGACGTGGCCATCACTGGCCAGGCCACCATTTATTGAGTGTCCCTAAGTCCCACTCCCAGCACTTTCCTCCCCAGCCTGGTTATGTTTTTTATCCCGTTTTAAGTCAAGATGAGACCACACCTGGAGTATTGTGTGCAGTTTTGGTCTCCTTACCTCAGGAAGGATATACTTGCCATAGAGGGAGTGCAGCGAAGGTTCACCAGACTGATTCCTGGGACGCAGGACTGTCGTATGAGGAGAGATTGGGTCGACTAGGCCTGTATTCACTGGAGTTTAGAAGAATGAGAGGGGATCTCATTGAAAGGTATAAAATTCTGACTGGGTTGGACAGACTGGATGCGGGGAGGATGTTTCCCCGGGCTGGGAAGTCTAGAACAAGGGGGTCACAGTCTCAGGATACGGGGTAGGAAATTTAGGACTGAGATGAGGAGAAATGTTTTCACTCAGAGGGTGGTGAACCTGTGGAATTCTCTACCACAGAAGGCTGTGGAGGCCAAGTCACTGAATATATTTAAGAGGGAGATCGATAGATATCTAGACACAAAAGACATCAAGGGGTATGGGGAAAAAACAGGAATATGGTGTTGGGATAGAGGACCAGCCATGACCATATTGAATGGCGGTGCAGACTCGAGGGGCCGAATGGCCTACTACTGCTCCGATTTTCTATGTTTCTAAGATCCGATGCTATTTGGACAGTCACCATTGAATCTGCTTCTATCACCATGTGAGGCACTGCGTTCCAGATCACAGCAACTCGCTGCGTCAAAACCAATCTCCCCGCTGGCTCCTCCCTCAATTACCTTCAATCCGTGTCCACTGGTTACCGACCCTCCTGTCCCTGGGAACAGTGTCTCCCCATCCACTCGATATAAACCCTTCATGATTGTGAACATTTCTATTTGATCTCTCCTTAGCCTTCTCTGCTCTGAACAAGCCCAGCTTCTCCAGTCTCTCCCCATCCCTGGGATCATTCTGGTCAATCTCCTCTGCACCCTCTCCAAGGCCCTGAATCCTTCCTGAAGTGCGGTGACCAGAATTGGATAATACTCCAGGCGAGGTCAACCAGCGATTGGTAACCATTTAGCACAACTCACCTCCTTTTGAACTCGACGCACCTATTTATTGGGCCATGGATACTGTAAGCTTTTTTAACAGCATTCACAACTTATCCTCTCAACATCAAAGATTGGTGCACATACTCCCCAGGTCTCTCTGTTCCGGCAACCCCAACACAATTGTATAATTTACTTTAAATTGTCTCTCCTCATTCTTCCTTTCAAAATCCGTCACTTCCCAATGCAGTGAGTAGGGCAGCAAATTGTATATTTCATTTTCAGGCAATGTTGCACTTAACGTGTTGTGGACAGTTTCAAGATGTCTGTTAGGCCCCTGTGTGAAAGAGACACTGGACCTTGGAGAGGGTACGGAGGGAGATTGACCTGAATGGTCCTGGGGATGAGGGACTTCAGTGACATGGGGAGACTGGAGAAGCTGGGCGTGTGTCCTTCGAGCAGAGAAGGTTCAGGGGAGATTGACCAGAATGGCACTCCGTCTTAAATGGGCGACCCCTAATTCTGACACTATGCCCCCTAGTTCTAGATTCCTCCCAAACTAATTGTAGCTCCAGCACTCACTTAAGAAAGGTACACACAGGGAACGTTTCACAATGTTACTTCCTCAGAAACATCATTCGCCTGTTTCTTAACTTCTCACTTTATCCACCACGTGATATCCAGGCCACTTATTTCCGTTCTCACAAGATCTGGGCACATTTATACTTAACCCGGTCCCCGGTCAGAGAAATAACCAGAAGATCATCGCTTCACAACCGCTGCCTGGGGTCTGAGTTCCTTTTCCCAGATGGTCTGCGTCTACATGCTCCTGATGCTCGCTAAGTCTTCCCCTGGTGTGAGAGGCTGGTGGAAACAAGCAGCAAGGAAGGTTTCTTCATCTGAACAGCCGCGCTGTTGGGATGTTGGAATGAGGAAGTTCCAGCTGCTGTTTAACAGATATCTCAATATTGCAGCTAAACCCAATTACTGCCTTTCTGCAGTTTACAAAGTGACCTGTGACGTGTTTGCGATGGTCATTGTATCTCGACTATCCCAACTCTCTGCTGGTCGGTCTCCCATCATCCATCCTCCGTATCTTCAGCTCATCCGAAGACCCGCTACCCAAATCCATCCCCTCCATGGCCCCTCGCCCCTCCCTATCTCTGTAACCTCCTCCAGCCCCTACCATTCTCATCCTCCTGTTCAAATCTCTCCATGGCCCCTCGCCCCTCCCTATCTCTGTAACCTCCTCCAGCCCATACAATTCTCATCCTCCTGTTCAAATCCCTCTATGTCCCTCGCTCCTCCATATCTCTGTGACTCTCTTATATTGATGGCCTCCAGTTATGCTCTTCCCCACAAGTGGAAACATTCTCTCTGTATCCACTCTAACAAAACCTTTCAGAATTTTACAGACCTCTATTTGGTCACCCCTCAGCCTTTTTTCAAGAGAAAAGAGACCCAGCCTGTCCATCTGTTCCTGATAGGTATACCCTCGCATTTCTGGTATCATCCTTGTGAATCTCCTCTGCACCCTCTCCAGTGCCTCTATATCCTTTTTATAATATTGCGACCAGAACTGTACACAGTATCCAAGTGTGGTCTAACCAAGGTTCGATACAGGTTTAATATAACTTCATTAATTTTCAATTCTATCCCTCTCGGAATAAACCCTAGTGCTTGGTTTGTTTTTTTATGGCCTTGTTAACCTGTGTCACTCCTTCAGGTGATTTGTATAATTATACTCCAGGATCCCATTATTTGTGGTCTCACCCAGGTATATGGAGACCAGAACTGTGCACAGTGCTCCAAGTGTGGTCTAATCCAGGTATATGGAGACCAGAACTGTGCACAGTGCTCCAAGTGTGGTCTAACTCAGGTATATGGAGACCAGAACTGTGCACAGTGCTCCAAGTGTGGTCTAACCCAGGTTTGAGACCTGAACAAACTCTCCCTTTACTCTCGTATCAGTGTCAGAGTCTGTCTCAGCCGTGGCTCAGTGGGCAGCACTCTCGTCTCTGAGTCTGAGGTTGTGGGTTTAAGGCCCACTCCAGAGACTTGAGCTCATCAATCTAGGCTGGCACTGCAGTGCAGTGCTGAGGGAGTGCCGCACTGTCGGAGGGGCAGTAATGAGGGAGCACCGCACTGTCGGTGGGGCAGTACTGAGGGAGTGCTGCACTGTCGGAGGGGCAGTAGTGTGGGACCACCACACTGTCGGAGGGACAGTACTGATGGAGCGCCGCACTGTGGGAGGGGCAGTACTGAGGGAGCGCCGCACTGTTAGAGGGGCAGTACTGAGGGAGTGCCGCACTGTCGGAGGGGCTCTACTGAGGGAGCGCCGCACTGTGGGAGGGGCAGTACTGAGGGAACGCCGCACTGTCGGAGGGGCATTACTGAGGGAACGCCGCACTGTCGGATTGTCACGACTGAGGGAGTGCTGCACTTTCGGAGGGACAGTACTGAGGGAGCGCCGCACTGTCGGAGGGGCAGTACTAAGGGAGTGCTGCACTGTGGGAGGGGCAGTACTGAGGGAGCGCCGCACTGTCGGAGGGGCAGTACTGAGGGAGCGCCGCACTGTGGGAGGGGCAGTACTGAGGGAGCGCCGCACTGTTAGAGGGGCAGTACGGGAACTCGAGCTCACAGTCCCACCACAGCTGGAGTCCTTGGGCTCTGTCCCCTCCCTCGTGTTGGAGACCGAGCCGCCTGGATCCACAGAGTCACAGCCCGATACAGCACAGACCCAGGCCCATTCGGCCCATCGTGCCTGTGCCGGCTCTGAAAGTGCTGTCCATTCGTTCCTGGGACGTGGCCATCACTGGCCAGGCCACCATTTATTGAGTGTCCCTAAGTCCCACTCCCAGCACTTTCCTCCCCAGCCTGGTTATGTTTTTTATCCCGTTTTAAGTCAAGATGAGACCACACCTGGAGTACTGTGTGCAGTTTTGGTCTCCTTACCTCAGGAAGGATATACTTGCCATAGAGGGAGTGCAGCGAAGGTTCACCAGACTGATTCCTGGGACGCAGGACTGTCGTATGAGGAGAGATTGGGTCGACTAGGCCTGTATTCACTGGAGTTTAGAAGAATGGGAGGGGATCTCATTGAAAGGTATAAAATTCTGACTGGGTTGGACAGACTGGATGTGGGGAGGATGTTTCCCGGGCTGGGAAGTCTAGAACAAGGGCTCACAGTCTCAGGATACGGGGTAGGAAATTTAGGACCGAGATGAGGAGAAATGTTTTCACTCAGAGGGTGGTGAACCTGTGGAATTCTCTACCACAGAAGGCTGTGGAGGCCAAGTCACTGAATATATTTAAGAGGGAGATCGATAGATATCTAGAAACAAAAGACATCAAGGGGTATGGGGAAAAAACAGGAATATGGTGTTGGGATAGAGGACCAGCCATGACCATATTGAATGGCGGTGCAGACTCGAGGGGCCGAATGGCCTACTACTGCTCCGATTTTCTATGTTTCTAAGATCCGATGCTATTTGGACAGTCACCATTGAATCTGCTTCTATCACCATGTGAGGCACTGCGTTCCAGATCACAGCAACTCACTGCGTCAAAACCAATCTCCCCGCTGGCTCCTCCCTCAATTAGCTTCAATCCGTGTCCACTGGTTACCGACCCTCCTGTCCCTGGGAACAGTGTCTCCCCATCCACTCGATATAAACCCTTCATGATTGTGAACATTTCTATTTGATCTCTCCTTAGCCTTCTCTGCTCTGAACAAGCCCAGCTTCTCCAGTCTCTCCCCATCCCTGGGACCATTCTGGTCAATCTCCTCTGCACCCTCTCCAAGGCCCTGAATCCTTCCTGAAGTGCGGTGACCAGAATTGGATAATACTCCAGGCGAGGTCAACCAGCGATTGGTAACCATTTAGCACAACTCACCTCCTTTTGAACTCGACGCACCTATTTATTGGGCCATGGATACTGTAAGCTTTTTTAACAGCATTCACAACTTATCCTCTCAACATCAAAGATTGGTGCACATACTCCCCAGGTCTCTCTGTTCCGGCAACCCCAATACAATTGTATCATTTACTTTAAATTGTCTCTCCTCATTCTTCCTTTCAAAATCCGTCACTTAGCAATGCAGTGAGTAGGGCAGTAAATTGTGTATTTCATTTTCAGGCAATGTTGCACTTAACGTGTTGTGGACAGTTTCAAGATGTCTGTAAGGCCCCTGTGTGAAAGAGACACTGGACCTTGGAGAGGGTACGGAGGGAGATTGACCTGAATGGTCCTGGGGATGAGGGACTTCAGTAACATGGGGAGACTGGAGAAGCTGGGCGTGTGTCCTTCGAGCAGAGAAGGTTAAGGGGAGATTGACCAGAACGGCACTCCGTCTTAAATGGGCGACCCCTTACTCTGACACTATGCCCCCTAGTTCTAGATTCCTCCCAAACTAATTGTACCTCCAGCACTCACTTAAGAAAGGTACACACAGGGAATGTTTCACAATGTTACTTCCTCAGAAACATCATTCGCCTGTTTCTTAACTTCTCACTTTATCCACCACGTGTTATCCAGGCCACTTATTTCCGTTCTCACAAGATCTGGGCACATTTATACTTAACCCGGTTCCCGGTCAGAGAAATAACCAGAAGATCATCGCTTCACAACCGCTGCCTGGGGTCTGAGTTCCTTTTCCCAGATGGTCTGCGTCTACATGCTCCTGATGCTCGGTAAGTCTTCCCCTGGTGTGAGAGGCTGGTAGAAACAAGCAGCAAGGAAGGTTTCTTCATTTGAACAGCCGCGCTGTCGGGATGTTGGAATGAAGAAGTTCCAGCTGCTGTTTAACAGATATCTCAATAGTGCAGCTAAACCCAATTACTGCCTTTCTGCAGTTTACAAAGTGACCTGTGACGTGTTTGCGATGGTCATTGTATCTCGACTATCCCAACTCTCTGCTTGTCGGTCTCCCATCATCCATCCTCCGTATCTTCAGCTCATCCGAAGACCCGCTACCCAAATCCATCCCCTCCATGGCCCCTCGCCCCTCCCTATCTCTGTAACCTCCTCCAGCCCCTACCATTCTCATCCTCCTGTTCAAATCTCTCCATGGCCCCTCGCCCCTCCCTATCTCTGTAACCTCCTCCAGCCCCTCAATTCTCATCCTCCTGTTCAAATCCCTCCATGGCCCCTCGCCCCTCCCTATCTCTGTAACCTCCTCCAGCCCCTCAATTCTCATCTTCCTGTTCAAATCCCTCCATGGCCCCTCGCTCCTCCCTATCTCTGTGACTATCTTATATTGATGGCTCTAATTATGCTCTTCCCCACAAGTGGAAACATTCTCTCTGTATCCACTCTATCAAAACCTTTCAGAATTTTACAGACCTCTATTAGGTCACCCCTCAGCCTTCTCTTTTCAAGAAAAATGGGACCCAGCCTGTTGACCTTTCCTGATAGGTAAACTCTCGCATTTCTGGTATCATCCTTGTAAATCTCCTCTGCACCCTCTCCAGTGCCTCGATATCATTTTTATAATATGGCGACCAGAACTGTACACAGTATCCAAGTGTGGTCTAACCAAGGTTCGATACAGATTTAGCATAACTTTCAATTCTATCCCTCTCGAAATAAACCCCAGTGCCTGGTTTGCTGATTTTTATGGCCTTGCTAACCTTGCAACTTTTAGTGATTGGTGTATTTGTACTGCGCGATCCTTTTGTTCCTCGACCCCACCCAGACTCACACCTCCAAGCAATAAGTGACCTCCCTATTCTTCCTAACATCATCATCATAGGCAGTCCCTCGGAATCGAGGAAGACTTGCTTCCACTTTGAAAGTGAGTTCTCAGGTGACTGAACAGTCCAATACGGGAATTAGTCTCTGTCACAGTTGGTTGAAGGAAAGGGTGTGTGGGGAGTCTGGTTTGCCGCACGCTCCTTCCGCTGCCTGCACTTGCTTTCTGCATGCTCTCGGCAACGGGACTCGAGGTGCTCAGCGCCCTCCCGGATGCTCTTCCTCCACTTCAGGCGGTCTTTGGCCAAGGACTCGCAGGTGTCGGTGGGGATGTTGCACTTTATCAGGGAGGATTTGAGGGTGTCCTTGAAACGTTTCAACTGCCCACCTGGGGCTCGCTTGCCGTGTAGGAGTTCCGAGTAGAGCGCTGGCTTTGGGAGTCTTGTGTCAGGCATGAGAACAATGTGGCCTGCCCAACGGAGCTGGTCAAGTGTGGTCAGTGCTTCGATGCTGGATACTTCGATGTAAGAGCTCACATTTATCTGTGTTGTCTTCATTTGTCAATGAAATGCCCATTCTGCAAGTGTTCTGTGATCTTAGTAAGGTGCTATGTAGATTGGCCATTACAGGCCCACTTTTATAATCTATGGGGGAGGAATTCGGGGGGTGGTAACGGGACCTGTCACAATCCTGGAACTCCCTCCCTAACAGCACTGTGGGAGCACCTTCACCACACGGACTGCAGCGGTTCAAGAAGGCGGCTCACCACCACCTTCTCCAGGGCGATTAGGGACGGGAAATAAATACCGGCCTTGCCTTTTGGCTAAGATCTGCATAACTAACCTGACCAGCCACCATGACCTCCGGGTGGTTTCTCCCTGGTCAGGAAGGTATATGCTTACATTTTTGTAAACAGGAGGTGGGTGGGATGGCTTGACCCATCCACCTCCACGGAGGTGTGTGGGGGACCTGACCTATCCACCTCCATGGCATGAACCTGGTATTGCAGTACTTCCAGGAACGGTGCAGTGGCTCTAGGCCTTTTGGCTAAGAGCATTGGCGCAGAGTGATCCTTGACTGGTGCAGGGTGACCTCTGGCGTTTGACAAAGAATTGTAACGATTGGAACGATTGGACACGAATTAAAAAAAAAAAAAAAAATAAAATAAAATAAATAAATAAATACCGGCCTTGCCGGAGACGCCCACATCCCAGGAACCAATTATTTAAACAATGCTGGTGTTGTTATTTTCTAACAGATTTCTTCTCTGTTTTGTTCCCCTATCTCTCTGCTCCATCGCAGTGTTCGCGCTTGGTCGCAGCAGTTATCAAGTCCGTGAGTATCTCACCTTCAGTTAAACTCTCGCGCCAGTGAATAACTGAGTGCAGCGCTCCCTCTGTACTGCCCCTCCAACAGTGCAGCACTCCCTCAGTACTGCCCCTCCGACAGTGCGGCGCTCCCTCAGTACTGCCCCTCCGACAGTGTAGCACTCCCTCAGTTCTCCCCTCCAACAGTGCGGCTCTCCCTCAGTACTGCCCCTCCGACAGTGCGGTGCTCCCTCAGTACTACCCCTCCAACAGTGCGGTGCTCCCTCAGTACTACCCCTCCGACAGTGCGGCACTCCCTCAGTACTGCGCCTCCGAGAGTGCAGAGTTCCCTCAGTACTGCATCTCCGACAGTGCGGCGCTCTCTCAGTACTGCCCCTCCGACAGTGCGGCGCTCTCTCAGTACTGCCCCTCCGACAGTGCGGCGCTCTCTCAGTACTGCCCCTCCGACAGTGCGGTGCTCTCTCAGTACTGCCCCTCCGACAGTGCGGCGCTCTCTCAGTACTGCCCCTCCGACAGTGCGGTGCTCTCTCAGTACTGCTTCTCCGAGAGTGCAGCGTTCCCTCAGCACTGCCCCTCTGACACTGCATCGCCCCCTCAGTACAGTGTGCCTGACATTTTCTTCTATTCTGCAGATGCCTTAGCCAAGCCGACCCTGACTCTGGATCCACCTGGAGGTGTTGTTCTACTGGGAGAAGAATTTTCCCTCACCTGTCACTTCCCTCTCACCCACTGCAATGTTGAATTATACATTAATAAGGAAAGTCAGTACATTGATCATTCCAGTGAATCAGACTACAGCGCCACCTTTAAGATTGATGAAGATGGAACCAGAACATTGAAAGGTCGCACCAACTACACCTGTCAATATACAAAATACTTCGAGAATAACCGTACCTGGGCATATTCACCACGCAGTGAGCCTGTGTGCTTAACTGTAACAGGTAAGGGAGATGCTCCCCCATTCTCAGTGCTGAAGTAACTCTAAGGGGGAGAAATTCGGGGCGTTTGCGGGGCACAAACGACATTTTACCTGTGCGCAGGGCCCCACGAACGACTCCCACCAAATTTACAGCACGGAAGGAGGCCTTTCGGCCCATCGTGTCCGAGCCGGCCGACCAAGAGCTATCCAGCCCAATCCCACTTTCCAGTTCTGGGTCCATAGCCCTGTAGGTTACAGCACTTCAAGTGTACATCCAGGTACTTTTTATTATGTCTGCAATTACCATTGAATAACTCCACGAGGCCTTGTACTGTGAGTAAGAGCTGTGTGACTTCAGTCCATTTAATATAGCTGCATAGTGAGGGGCAGCATGGCTGGCTGCCTTTTATATGCCCGTGCACACCAGGACAGGAAACCCTGGACCTCCAACAACAGCGCCCTCAAGTGGTACATCATACATAGTTACACAGTGAAGACAAAGAGTTTGCAGACATGACACTTTTTAAATGTGGTGAGGTTTCTGCCTCTACCACCCTTTCAGGCAGTGAGTTCCAGACCCCACCACCCTCTGGGTGAAGGAATTTCCCCTCAAATCCCCTCTAAACTCCCCCCAATTACTTTAAATCTCTGCCCCGTTGTTTATTGACCCCTTTGCTAAGGGAAATAGGTCCTTCCTATCCACTCTATCCAGGCCCCTCATAATTTTACACACCATTATCATAGGCAGTCCCTCGGGGTCGAGGATAACTTGCTTCCACACTAAAAATGAGATCTCAGGTGATTGATGAACTACATGTTGAAGGGTGACGATGTCTATGGGTGGATTTTTTAACGTGGGGTGGCCGTTGCACACCAGCCACCACACGGCTTGACGGAGCCAGGTCTTGGTCCAGTGGCGAGGGTTAACCAGGACGACTGGAGACCTGCTCTGCTGCATGTGCCAATACATACACACACACTGAAACATACTCCGACTGTCCTCCTTCCGTCCTCCTTCCCACAGGACCTCTCTCTACGTGGGATTCATCGTCCTCAATGTGAGCCTCACCACCTCACAGCCTCACTATTGGCCCGTGCTGGGCCTTCCATGATCTAACTGAATGACAGAACACTCTCCAGGGGATGAATAGCCTACACCTGTTCCTATGTTCCATTAAAACTCTCCTCAAAACCCACATCTTTGAACAAGCTTTTGCTCATCCCTCCTAATGTTTCCTTAGTTAGCTCGGTGTCCATGGTGTGAAGCCCCTTGTGCCAATTTTCCAGCTTAAAAGTCCTATATGAATGCAATTTGTTGATGTTCAGTGATTGCACTAACAGTAATGTAAGAAGGCCTGTACAGACAAACAATGCAGGAAGTTCACTGGGTGAGCCTGTAGTGTCTGTGACCACCAATGGTGGCTGTATGTTTGCTGCTGGAAAAGCGAAGGTGCCAATGAAAAAAGCACACCTCTTGACGTGTCAATCTGTGTCACTGGGAACACGAATGCACCTCATTGATATTACAAAGCTGTCACCAGAGATAGTCTGACTACAACAGCAGTGCTGTAATATAAATGTAGTGAGAGATTAGTCATCCTTTCAGAGAAGTTGCGATTAAAATAGTAAAATACATTTTCCTGATCAGTTGGCAGCCCTTTTAAGTGGGGCAGATGTGGATGAGGAAATCCCACGTTACAGACTATTATATTATTCTCCCCCATTGTTTGATCTGTGCCTTTTTTTTGCCTTGTCTGTAAACTCCTGTGTACTGGTGTTCTGTTCTGAGAATTATTATTTGTAAAGGGATATTAACCAGGCTTTACAACACATCAAGCCTTATGTGGGAGCCTTATAAACATTCATAAATGCTCAGTGAGGAAAAAATAACATTTAAATATTTTCAATCTAAAAATAAATCATGACCTTTAATAATTCATGCAGAGGAGTTCTTGTTTGGATTTGCAACTTTTAACCAATGTTGGCATCCATAAAAATAGCTGCGGGTGCTCTGAAATAACAGATAATATTCCCAGTGTACCTCATTCAGGTCTCCCCTCAGCCTCTTCTGTTCCAAAGAAAACAAACCCAGCCTATCTAATCTTTCCTCGTAGCTAAAATTCTCCAGTCCCGGCAACGTCCTCGTAAATCTCCTCTGTACCCTCTCCAGTGCAATCACATCCTTCCTGTAATGTGGTGACCAGAACTGCACGCAGTACTCCAGCTGTGGCCTAACCAGTGTTTTATACAGTTCAAGCATAACCTCCCTGCTCTTGTATTCTATACCTCGGCTAATAAAGGCAATTATTCCATGTGCCTTCTTAACCACCTTATCTAGCTGGCCTGCTACCTTCAGGGATCTGTGGACCTGCACTCCAAGGTCCCTTTGTTACTCTACACTTCTCAGTGTCCTATCATTGGATGTGTATTCCCTTGCCTTGCCTTCACGTTGGATCACGGGATCCGTGCCTCGATCTCACAGCCCAGCACTGCACATGAACCCACGGCTCATCGCTCCCCGGTGGTCCAGATCGGGACCCATTTCTCCGCCCGTAGAGTGGACTGCTAGGCCCCTCCCCCTTTGATGAAGAGGAGGGGCCTGTCTATGCTGCAGAGCTCCGACCCCATCCCCCCCCTCAGTGAACCATTCCTTCTCCCTCCCACCCCGCAGAGTAGGTGGAGCGATATTTTCTCAACCTGCCCTGCCACCTTCAGCGATCTGTGCAAATATCCCCAGGTCTCTCTGTTCGTGCACCCCCTGTAGGATTGTACCCTTTAGTTTATATTGCCTCTCCTCCTTCTTCCCACCAAAATGTTTCACTTCGCACTTTTCTGCATTAAACTTCATCTGCCACGTGTCCGCCCATTCCACCAGCCTCTCTCTGTCCTCTTGGTCTGTCACTCTCCTCCTCACTGTCACTATCCGTCCAAGTTTGGTGTCACCTGCCATTTCTTTCTATTCCAGATACACTTCCAAAGCCCACGATGTCTGTGGACCCACCCTCGGGTGTAGTGACGGTAGGGGAGGGGATTCAGATTACCTGCATCACCAGCTACCCAGCCCACAGGTCCGGCTTGTACAGAGGTCACAGCGATATTATTGACACACGGCATGTCTCAGGCTCCGAGGGGTCAGTCACATTCCCCATCACAGACCTCGAGCCCACGGATGGAGGAGCCTACATATGTGTCTTTGAGAAAACGGTAAAAGGGAGAGTATATCTCTCGCCCCTCAGTGACCCGGTGCAGGTAACTGTGACAGGTGGGTGACATATCGTTACCGGACTTCGTTCCTTGTTACCCCGGCAACAAAGGGTTCTTGGTCCTGTCACAATAACTTCCATGTGACTCGTGCCTCGGTGGTTATTCAACAGCAAGCTTCAACATCCATGTCAACCGTGGCTCAGTGGGCAGCACCCTCGGCTCTGGGTCAGCAGGTTGTAGGTTCAGGTCCCACTCCAGGGACTTGAGCTCATAAATCTAGGAGGAGCAGTACTGAGGGAGTGCCGCATTGTCACAGGAGCAGTACTGAGGGAGTGCTGCACTGACACAGGGGCAGTACTGAGGGTGTGCCGCATTGTCACAGGGGCAGGATTGAGGGAGTGCCGCACTGTCGGAGGGGCAATACTGAGGGAGTGCCGCACTGTCACAGAGACAGTACTGAGGGAGTGGCGCACTGTTGGAGGGACAGTACTAAGGGAGTGCTGCACTGTCGGAGAGGCAGTACTGAGGGAGTGCTGCACTGTCGGAGAGGCAGTACTGAGGGAGTGCCGCACTGTCGGAGAGGCAGTACTGAGGGAGTGCCGCACTGTCGGATGGGCAGTACTGAGGGAGTGCTGCACTGTCGGAGAGGCAGTACTGAGGGAGTGCCGCACTGTCGGAGAGGCAGTACTGAGGGAGTGCTGCACTGTCGGAGGGGCAGTACTGAGGGAGTGCTGCACTGTCGGAGGGGCAGTACTGAGGGAGTGCTGCTTTGTCATGGGCAGTGCTGAAGGAGCGCCGCAGTGTCGGAGGGGCAGTACTGAGGGAGCGTTGCTTTGTCATGGGCAGTGCTGAAGGAGCGCCGCAGTGTCGGAGAGGCAGTACTGAGGGAGTGCTGCTTTGTCATGGGCAGTGCTGAAGGAGCGCCGCAGTGTCGGAGGGGCAGTACTGAGGGAGCGCCGCACTGTCGGAGGGGCAGTACTGAGGGAGCACTGCACTGTCAGAGGAGCAGTACTGAGGGAGCGCCGCACTGTGGGAGGGGCAGTACTGAAGGAACGCCGCACTGTGGGAGGGGCAGTGCTCCCTCAGTACTGCACTGGGAGTGTCAGCCTAGATTTATGTGCTCAAGTATCTGGAGTGGGACTTGAACCCACAACCTTCTGACTCAGACGTGAGTGTGTTACCCACTGAGCCACGGCTGACACCATATTCTGAAGATTTTCGAACCGATGTTTAACTGTATATCTGGGGCTTGCTAGCATATCCAACACAAGAATGATAATGTGCTGCCTGTAAAGATTGCGGAAAGTGTTAAATGTTGGTGTTGGGAGAGATTGACGTGTCTTCGTACAGGAAACACAGGGAGTTAGTGGCAGGAACAGCCAGCAATTAGGGAGGCAAATGGCATGTTGGCCTTTATTGTAAGTGGGATGAAGTCGAAGAGTAAAGGGGGCCGAAATTCAGCCTCCCGAAAAGGGTCATGACTTCAGTTACCCCACTCCTGCTTTCTCTCCTTACCCCCTGATCCCTTTAGCTGTAAGGGACACATCTAACTCCCTTTTGAATGTGTCCAACGAACTGGACTCAACAACTTGCTGTGGTAGAGAATTCCACAGGTTCACAATTCTCTGGGTGAAAAAATTTCTCCTCATTTTGGTCCTAGATGGCTTACCCCTTATCCTTAGACTGTGACCACTGGTTCTGGACTTTCCCAACATCGGGAACATTCTTCCTGCATCTAACCTGTGTAAGGGGTTTTCACAGGGTTGTTGTTGTGCCTTGGGTGTCTCTCTCTGGGCTTCTGCCCTCACAGCTTATGCCTGGCCTGTGAGGTACCCTGAGTGCTGCAAGAGCACCCCTGGAGAGACTGTGTCCACAGCTTATGAAGGGGGTTTTTGAGACTCGTGCGTCCCCACAGCTTATGCCTAGCCTGTGAGGCACCTGTGAGTGTCAAACACTCCTAACCCCTTCTTCCCTAGCCTGTGACACACAGTTGAGCGTTTTCGAGGCGCTCCTAGCTTCCCTTACACGGTTCTGACATAAGACTCACGATCAGGAGATGTAATACAATAGAACTGAGACAAGGTGATTCCAAGAGGAACTTTAGGCTTCCAATTTATTTGGCAAGGTGTAACTCAACAAACAGCAATACACCAACAAAACAATCCCCCTAAATCCCACTAAACGGACACAACGAAAATCTTTACACCAGTTTAGCAGTACAATGCCCAACCTCCCACCTTTCCTGGCCTAACTGAGTTGGGAGTTCTGGGGACCAGAGGTTATACTCACTACTGTGCCTTCTGCAGTCTGGTGGTTTGTTTCTTCTATCTTCGGTGTCTTCGGACACTGGTTTTCCTTCCGTGTCGAGAGGCCTGTGGTTGTGGTTGTTGAATCACCAGGGCAGGGAAAATCATCACTCCTCTATTCCACTACGTCAGAAACCCTTTTTTATAGCCAGATTATCCAGTCCGCCTCTCCTGCTGAAGTCGATTCTTCTCATTGGTGGACTTTTGATTTTGAAAAATGCAGCGGTTTGAGGTTTTTAGGTTTTTTTCCCACTGATCTTAACCTACTCAAGGTTTGAGTGGGTGTTGATTGCATTGGCCTCCTGTAGCCATTGTGCTAGTCTGGCCTGAGCCAGATATTTCTATGCCTGATGAAAAAGGTGTTGGAATATGTATGTGGCATTGTTTAAATGCTAATGTTTTCAAGGGGCAAGTTTCGAGGGTATACAGTTCCCAGACAATTTGATTAGTTCCAATGTCCAAACTGGCCCTTTTGATATTGACTCCACCCCTTTTCTTGCAGACCTTTAAAAAAATCCCAAATTCGATTAAAGTTCGTAGTTTCTTCCATGTGCACTTTAGGATTTAAAACTTTCTGGTAAATAGTTCCAAATTAAATTCCCTTTCCTATGAGTCCAAACACTGAGGGGGGGGAGGGTCTCCATTTGTGTCCCAAAGTTTTCCTTCCATCGGTTTCAATTCACAGCACAGACTGATCCCACAGCCCTTTTCCTTCTGGGTAAAATGAGGGGGTTTTCGCCCTCCCCTACATAATCCCCCATCTGACACAGTCAGACACCACTCGAGTGTGTCAAAGTTCAGGGTGGTGAGAAAACCCTAGGTCTCCCAAATTGCCCAACTTTCCCCAGTTTAACTCTAAACTGATCCCGTCGATATATATCGTAATTCCTTTTAACGCGGTACTAAACACAGAAATCCAACAGGTTACAATACACGACAGCAACACCCATATATGTACTTAAGGTTACAGCAGTAATTGTACATTGAGTCTCATTTTGGTCTCAAACGTAAAACAAAGAAACCTGCCCTGCAAACTCCCCAGGAGCCATGTATGAAAACGCAGTCATCCCTGGAAATAACAAAACCGCCTAAGTGTCGCGGTCAAGCTTTGTTTACACGCCTTGAGTGTTTAGCAACGGCTCTCCTGGCTGTGTAGTAGCCTGAGGAACTGCGTTCTTTTTCTTTTTCTCCTGAGCTTACAGCTTGTAACTAGCAGATAAGCTACAATCAGGAGTTGGCCGATTACTAAGGCATGCGATCCCACCCGGATCCATGCAGGTATGTCTGCACGTATTCCCAAATCCCACCATGCTGGGGGTTTAATCTGGGCAATCTCCCCTGCTAGAATTTCAGTTTTCTGCTCCATGGTGTAAAAATGTTTTTGAGACAAATCCACTGCCTGGAGGAGGGCTGTAAGTTTCTCAGGTAGTGGGGCAATGGGATAGCCAAACTGGGCGACATATTGTTGTAGATGGCTGAGGTTGATTTGTACCGTGAGGTGAATCGTGGAAGGTTCAGGGATGGGTGTGATTCTGGTGTGTGCCACTTGAACCTCTGCCCTGGGTTTAAAGCAAAAGCTGCTGTACGGAATTGGACACCACCTTCCCGGTCCGTGTTCATACCGTTGGGCACTTGTGGTGACACAATATGTCCCACCACCTACATATGCTACCTGTGGAGGCATGTGGTTAGGGGCCATTACCTCCATTGTGCAATTGATAGGCTCTGCCCCAGCAGTGCTGAACCCGCATTGTGGCCTTGCAAAAGCGTTCAAGTGCTGGGGGCACAGGATTACCTGTGCTCCCCTGCTCCGACAACCCGAGAGGTCTGTACCTGTCACAGTGTGCTCCCACATTGTGACATAAGGTGGGACCTCTTGGAATCGAACATGCACCTCTCCACGAATGACTCCCACATTCTCCACTCGGTACAGGGGTGCTGGTCGTGGGGACACCCCCATCACGGGCATCCTGACCACCACACCCATGATGGTATGGTTTGACTTTCCACAGTCCACCGGTACCGGGTAGGCTTCCGACGCTACACGAAGTTGGCAAGCACTCAAAACATTATCGTAAGGGTGCAGTGCTGCTAAGTGCTGGTTGCTGATCCAGGAGGGGACCTGTCCCTGTCTCAGATCCTCGAGGTTACTCCGTCCCTCTCCCAGAAACCAGGCCCCATAGAGCACGAACACCTCATTTTGGGCGGCTTGATCGGAGGCGTTTCTATCCTCCCGCATCAAAGCGTTTACAGCCCTGGCCTGCGCCTCCAATTGAGAGATAATCTCCTTTAAGTGAACTGTCATTGCCACCTCTTCGTGGAGCGCGGATCCCACTACGGTATTCTCGTCCCCCAGGACTTTGCGCAGCTGATTCTTTAACCCATTTATCTGGAGGGCCAGCTGCATGTTATCCAAACTGTTTATGGCGGACGCCCCGGTGTTAAACCCCGTAAGAATGTCATTTCAAGTGCCACGCCTCTGCCTGCCCGGTTCGGCCCTATCCCACTGTTTATACAAGTCTGTCACTTTGACATCCCCGAAGTCCAGTTCATAGAACTTCCGGAACACCTCCCGCAGCAGAGCCTGGTATAACAGCTCGGTTTCCCGGGGACACCACGTAGGTAGGCGGACTTCTGTCAGATTTAGCACCACTGATGTCACCGTGCAGTGTACCCCCTGATAAAGTAGTTTCTCGGTAGGGACCAACACTAAACCATTCCCCGGCCCCCTGGTTGTTGTCAGGCACCAGTGTGGGACGGTGGGCTTGGCCGTGGGTGGGGGCTTCCTTTCCCGAACTACAAGTTCAGTGGCATTTACTGGTACCCGGGGATTAGGGATCACACACGCCTCCCCGCTGCGATCCCATCCCACCCCATCCCCGACATCCTGCCCCCACCTATAGAAAGCAATGGAGACCCCCTCTGAACACACGCGAGTGGATCCCCACATACACAAATAAATTCCTTGGTCGTACGCCCACCATTTCTCCCAGCACACCGTTACCCCGCCGGATGACCCCATGATGGTTCGGTAGGTATCATTATCCAGACGTTCCCAGTCCGAGTGTCGGTCTCACATGTCCCTCTTGAGCTTTCTGAGCCACCACCACCGTCCCAGAGGTATGTCCCCTTGGCAAGTTAGGCAGACCTTCCTGCCTTCTGTCACTCTCACTCTGGAAGTGGCCACAGTGATCTCCGGGCAGGGGATGGAGGCCTCTCTGTAGGTAAAGTCCTTATGGTTGGAGTACTTGGTGGAGTTCGATCCCAACCACCCAGGCCATCTCCCCTCGTGGGAGTAGGTGACCCGGCCATCCGCCGCCGGAGTCCCTTCTCCTGTGGTCACTGTCGGCGCTCTGCCCCCGGAGCATCCGAAAACTAGGGAGTCCTCGGTGTCCCCTCGGTGCCCGGTGCAGATCCTTAGCGATACCAGCATCACTAACGTCCAGTAGGGAGGTGTTGACATCTGAAAGGCAAGAAGAACATGGGCTTGCCTTGAGAGACCTCTCCAGGCTCAGCCCGCTTAACATGTTCCGAACATAAAATGCTGTACCCAACCGTCACTGCCTTACCTAAACACATATGCACACAACACAAAGTAACAAAACAGGAAGGGAAAATATACACACCGCCACCCGTCCCCGGGTGGCCAGGCTATATCCTGTCACTGTACAGGCGTCGTCGACCACTTGGCTGACCGTACCCTGGGGACCAGGATGTCCTCCGCTGAGGGTCCCGAGCCCCGGATAATCAGTGGGAGACCCTTGCTAGTGCAACAGAGCACCCTCCCTGTTGTCTTTCGCCGTATCAGTCTGGGGCGGGAGGCTAAGTTAACAGGGGACCACGGCGCCCTGGGCTGTGGCACTCTGTTACTCCTCCTTACTGTCGGTGCAGAGTCCCACGTTATGGGCTGCAGTGCCATCTCCTCCACCTCTTGGGCTAGCCCCAGCTGATCCACCATGGGAGGTTCAGCTTCCCCTTGAACCTTGCTAATGGTAGAGCCTTTCTCCCTACTTCTGTTAGTGGGCTGGGAACCTCTACCCAGTGGTGGGATAGCCTTACAGGAGCAGTGAACCAGCCCCGGCTGTAGAGCTTCAGGGCCCGCTGCCTCCTCCGGAGCCTCCAAATCCAACGGGGCCTGTTCTTCCCCCAGTGCCTGATTCCCTTCCCTTGCTCGTCCCCTCTGTTTTTTATCTCTTTGGGGTCAAACAATTTACACTGATTAATGTGATACCACTTCACCCGGCGAGGCAATCGAACCGCATAGACCATAGGGCTAGCCTTGTCGACTATGCTGTATGGTCCCATATATAATGCTTCAAAAACCCCGACCCGAGCATAGTTTCTCACCATGACCTGGTCCCCTATCTCCCATTCGTGGTGTTTGCTGGGTTCTAGCAGCAATCGGTTACTCTGATGCTGTCTGCCCATGTTACTAGCAGCCTGCCAGTGAATCTGTTTCAGGTGTTCAAACAGATTCCTGACGAAGCGGTCCCGGTTCACCTCTCGGAGCTGCCCTTCGGTGAGAACCGGCGCCAACACATGCACTGGGGTTCTCATGATCCGGCCCGTCATCAGCTCATGGGGTGAGTACCCTGTGCTCTTTGACTGACTGGCCCGGATTCCCATGAGGACCAACGGTAAGACCTCCACCCGCTTGTTCGGTGAGTCTCCCGTCTCCTTGCGCAGCCTTTCCTTTAGGGTCCGGTTCAGGCGTTCTACGGGGCCTGAGGACTGAGGGTTGTAGGCGACATGCCATTTGGCTCTTATCCCCAGTACCTTTAGGGTGGCCTGCATCACCTGGCCGGTGAAGTGGCTTCCTCGGTCGGACTCCACGATTTGAGGTAGACCCCACCGAGAGAACACCTCCCTCACCAGGATTTTTGCAGTCCCCACCGCGGTAGCTGTTCGGCAAGGGAAGGCTTCAACCCACTTGGAAAACACATCCACCAGGACAAGGCAGTATTTAAATCCTCCCTGGGCGGCCGGTAGGGGTCCGATGTAGTCGATCTGGATCGACTGCCATGGTCCCTCTACCCGCCTGACGTGTCCCATAGACGCCTTCCTTTTCTGAGGGTCTGGATTGTTTGCAGCGCAAACCAGACAGCCCGCACAGAAGTTGCGGACGTCTTCCCGGAGGTCTGGCCACCACCCTGCCTTTTCTACCCGTTGCCAGGTAGATTCTGGCCCAGGGTGTCCCGCACCTGGACCCTCATGGGCCAGCTGAAGGAATTCCCTCTGGTGTTGTGGCGGCACTACCCATTTGTCCCCTTTAAACAACATGCCTTCCCGCACAGCAATATCTACAGCACTGTATGGGCCCTCTGCCTTTTCCCCCCTTTTGATAGCAGCCAAGGCAGCCTTCAGGATCGGATCTTGCATCTGGACTACTTTAAGGTCCGGGGCCGCAGCCGCCCCTACGCTCCCTTGTGTCCCTGGCTTGCTTCTTGCTGCTGCTATCCTGCCTGCCTCATATGGGTCCCATGGGCGACCTGTGCGAGCACCTTCCTTTGCCAGCAGGTCTGCCTGCTGGTTACCTTCCCCCCGTGGCTCAGTTTTGGAGTGGGCCTTTACCTTATGGATATATACATCCCCGGTTTCTCCCACTGCAGCCACGATCTTTTCTAGCAGGGGTTTGGTCACAAGGGGCTTCCCATCTGCAGAGGTGTACCCCTGGCGTGACCAAATCGCCAGATACTCTGTACATGAATTGCAAGTGAACATGCTGTCTGAGCAAATCGTGTATGGGGTAGGGAATTCCTCGGGGTGTGTGACCACATACATCACCGCCGAGAGTTCCGCCTGCTGGGCGCTCAGGGTGCATGGGAGTTTAAGAGCGAAGGCAATTCCTGCCTTGGGGTCCCAAACTCCGCAGCCCGTGAGTCTTGTACCCGCGGACACTGAACTGGAGCCATCAACATAGATCTCGCGGCCTGTGGGGTGTATCCCTGCCCGAAATCCAAAGTTAATGTCCCATACTCCCTCCACAGAGCATCGATGCGGCTGCCCTGGATAGATTAAATTTGCTGCGAGCCTGGTCTCGCAGAGGCCCTTGACCTTTAAAGTCATTTGGGAGAGGAGGAGGGTCCAGCGAGTGATTCTAGCACTGCTCACTGTCCCGTCCTTAATCCTCCCGTCCAACAGCATCTGCGTCGGGGTATGATGGGTGAGGAGTGTAATGGGGGATATTCCGGTAAAGATCTGAGCTCTCTTTACTGCCCAGTGGGTGGCAAGCAAGTGCCTCTCACAATTAGAGTATCCCTTTTCTACCTCCGTGAGGACCCTGGAGGAGTACACCACTGGTCTCAGCTGACCGTTTCGCCCCTGGAGCAACACTGCACTTAAGCTGTCGCCACTGGCTGCCACCTCCAGGAAGAATTCCTCCCCCCCATCAATTGCCCCTAGGGCTGGTGCTACCTGCAGGTCTCTCTTAAGACGGACAAATGCTGCCTCACAGCCCTTGTCCCATTCCCACTCGACCCCCTTATGTAGGAGTCTGAGCAGAGGGGCAGCAGTGGCTGCATAGTCCTCGATGAAGTCCCTACAGTAGCCAGTGATTCCCAGGAAAGACCTTACCCCCGACACATCCCTAGGGACAGGGAGTTCCTGCACTGCCTTTCTTCTAGCCTCATCAATGGCCCTTTCTCCTGCCCTTATCGTCAGGCCCAGGAATTTTACCTCTCCTAGACCTATCTGGGCTTTCTTGGGGTTAACTTTAAAACCTCCTTCCTTCAGTAAGACCAGCAGTTCGGCCAGCAGTGGACCATGTTCCTCACTGCTGTCTGTGAACAACAACAGGTCGTCCACATACTGGACCAGCTGGTGTGGCTGGCTGAAGCCTTTTAAGCAGTTCGCCATGCATTGGTGAAAGATGCTGGGACTATTATGAAAGCCCTGTGGGAGGCAGCTCCATGTATACTGCTGTTCCCGGAAGGTGAAGGCAAACTTGTACTGGTCTTCCCTCCGTACAGGGATAGACCAGAACCCGTTGGATATGTCCAACACTGTGAACGTGGTTGCGGATGCAGGGATTTCCCCGATCAGATCCGCAACCGCCGCTACTGTGGGGGCATAAGCTGGGATGTTTTTATTGAGCACCCTATAATCCACCGTAGCCCTCCAAGAATTGTCCGGTTTCCTAACCGGCCAAAGCGGGGAGTTGACATGGGTGGCTATGGGTCTCAAAACACCCTGCTCGACAAGCGAGCTTAAAGCTGTCTCCAAGTCTGCTTCTGCCTCTCGGGGAAAGCCATACTGCTTTTGCGGGCGCGACATGGGATCCCCATCTATTCGAACCTCCACTCCTGTGACTCTCCCACAGTCGTGTTTATGGGTGGCAAATGCTGCAAGATTTGCTTGCACATAGGCCCGGTACTCGGCCGGGGTGTTACAGACCAGAACCTCCAGGTCGTAACCCCCTTTTGGCTTCATTGTACACAGAGTCCCTTTTCCCTGTTTCTTATCAATAACCATGACTTCTCCCTCTGCTCCCGTGCCCACTGTGCCCCATAGACAGTGATTCCTCAAGTCTACTAGGATCTGGCGAGCGATGATAAAATCAGCCCCCAAAATCCCTTTTCCCACCTGCTCCCAGTTCATCAGGACGCACTTCCATTGTGTTTGGAGTGCTCCTAAACGAACTGCAAGCGGGACTGAGAAAAACCCAGCCTTCTCATTACCTGTGAACCCAACTAGTTGATACGGCACCCCATTTGATAGAGGTGAGGTTGCGGGGTCCTCCGAATGGACTATCGTGCTGGAAGCACCAGTGTCCAAAAGGTAGGTACCCAATACACCCTCAACCTCCATCTTGACCCAGGGTCGTCCCCAGGGGTCATATTCTAGTGGGCACAGGTATGCAGGCTGGGTCTGGGCTAGTCACGGCCTCTGTACTGGCAGGGTTGCTGGTGCTTCCCTGCCTGTTGCCGTGGCTACCTTCCCAGTCCCCTCCAGCGCTGTCCTCACTGCAGCTACTATCTGGTCAAGGGATAGTGAGGAGCTCACTCCACTTCCCCCACTCTGGGCGGCTCCTGAAGGACTTCTCCCCCCATATCTCTTTACTGGGCTCCTGCAATCCCTTTTAAAATGCCCAGCTTTCCCGCACCCGTAGCACACTCCCTCCTTATCAATCGAGCGGCCACCCTCCTGGTGCCATTCCCTTTTGGGAATCGAGTTGGGTTTTACTTAATTTACCCGACCTTTGGAGGTTTTCTCCTCCTCCCCTCCTCCATTCCGTTGGACCAGTGCCAGTTGCCTGACCACTGCTTCCTCGGTGAGGTTGGGGTCCCGGGAATCGAACCACAGTTCTGCCCTGGCCTTGAGCCGGGGCAAGCAGTTTGCCACCAGCATCCTCAGCCAGCGGCCAGTCTGTACCGCGGAAAGATTCGCCCGGTCGAGGAGCTCCCCACAGGCTGCATGGTATACCACCCACAGCCTGTCCGCAAATGCCTGCGGGGTTTCCCCTGCGAGCTGCCTTGTCCTTTCGACCCGTTCGAAAGGACTGCCGTCATCGAAGCCCATAGCCTCAAGGACGGCCCTCTGGACCTCAGTAAATGTACGCTGTCCCCTCCGGCATTCTGCCGGTAGGGCCTGGTACAATTTGCTGTCCAGAGAGAAGAGCAGCAGCTTGGCTGTCTCTTCCTCGTCGCACCCATTAATATCCCCTGCCTGCATCACCTCCATGAAGTGGATAGATGGGTCCCCACTGCGAGTGAGTTTGGCCAAATGGGCCACCATGGCCCTGAGTGATTGAATTCCATGGGGAATAATAAAGTCGCTTTCCAGCGCTCCCCGACCTTGGCCACCTCCCTGTGGAGGACCGTACTTGCGCTGCCTGACCGGGCACATCCGCCCTGGTTCAGGATCTTTCTGCGCTGGTCCCTCTACCTCCAGCTATCCCATCATACCCGGTGCAGCAGACAGTGCCTGGTCGCCTGATCCAGCCTTTAACTGACCCTCGGCTGGAGCCTCACATCCCTGCTGCCGAGCGGGACACATTGGTCCTGCCCCCAGCCCTGGGAATGCTACTACCTGCATGCCCCGCCCCTCCTGGTACCCCACCAGACAAACCACCGGTGCCTCAGGAGGTGGTCGGGCGTCTCTTGCCTTTGGATTCTCCTCTACCCCCCAATACTCTCCTTTGTCCCCTGTGGACCCTCCAGGTCCTATCAGGGCGACCATCCCCTTTGCCTGGGATAGAGCGTGGGTGAGAGTTTTAATCCTCTCCTGGCAGGGACCGTGATCTGCGAACTCACTGCTACTGGCCACTTTATAGGCTGCCTGTACGTCTTTTAATTTATTCTCCAGTTCCCAAATTTTCTGGGTGTGCCGAGAATTCTGTTCCCGGAGGGACCCCTCACTACCCTTGGCCTCAGTGACCTGACACTGAAGATAGTCCCGGCTATTTCGGAAGGTCTCCTCCAACTGCCGGTTCCTTTGCTGCTCCCCAGCTAATTCGGCCAGCAGGTTGTCCCCAACCGCAGCCCGGATAGCAGAGAGCTCCTCTGATTTCTGAAGACTCTGTTCCAAGTCCTTCACCCGCTGGTCGAGCTTTCGGACTTGGCGGGTGAGGCAGATAAGCCAGATGGCCTTTTCCACCTTGTGGTTGTGGTCCTTCCCTGCTGTCCACTGGGCAGCAGCATCCACTGGGCGCTCTGCCCGAGTGAGGGCTTGCACCCAAGGTTTGGTGAGGTTCACCTTGCCAAAAATGTATGAGGAAATTCTCTCCTCCATTTTAGTTTCCTCTCTTATCACCTCATCTGTTATATTAACATCTCCTGTTTGCTTATGTCCCATCTGGGTCGCCATGTTCTGTAAGGGATTTTCACAGGGTTGTTGTTGTGCCTTGGGTGTCTCTCTCTGGGCTTCTGCCCTCACAGCTTATGCCTGGCCTGTGAGGTACCCTGAGTGCTGCAAGAGCACCCCTGGAGAGACTGTGTCCACAGCTTATGAAGGGGGTTTTTGAGACTCGTGCGTCCCCACAGCTTATGCCTAGCCTGTGAGGCACCTGTGAGTGTCAAACACTCCTAACCCCTTCTTCCCTAGCCTGTGACACACAGTTGAGCGTTTTCGAGGCGCTCCTAGCTTCCCTTACACGGTTCTGACATAAGACTCACGATCAGGAGATGTAATACAATAGAACTGAGACAAGGTGATTCCAAGAGGAACTTTAGGCTTCCAATTTATTTGGCAAGGTGTAACTCAACAAACAGCAATACACCAACAAAACAATCCCCCTAAACGGACACAACGAAAATCTTTACACCAGTTTAGCAGTACAATGCCCAACCTCCCACCTTTCCTGGCCTAACTGAGTTGGGAGTTCTGGGGACCAGAGGTTATACTCACTACTGTGCCTTCTGCAGTCTGGTGGTTTGTTTCTTCTATCTTCGGTGTCTTCGGACACTGGTTTTCCTTCCGTGTCGAGAGGCCTGTGGTTGTGGTTGTTGAATCACCAGGGCAGGGAAAATCATCACTCCTCTATTCCACTACGTCAGAAACCCTTTTTTATAGCCAGATTATCCAGTCCGCCTCTCCTGCTGAAGTCGATTCTTCTCATTGGTGGACTTTTGATTTTGAAAAATGCAGCGGTTTGAGGTTTTTAGGTTTTTTTCCCACTGATCTTAACCTACTCAAGGTTTGAGTGGGTGTTGATTGCATTGGCCTCCTGTAGCCATTGTGCTAGTCTGGCCTGAGCCAGATATTTCTATGCCTGATGAAAAAGGTGTTGGAATATGTATGTGGCATTGTTTAAATGCTAATGTTTTCAAGGGGCAAGTTTCGAGGGTATACAGTTCCCAGACAATTTGATTAGTTCCAATGTCCAAACTGGCCCTTTTGATATTGACTCCACCCCTTTTCTTGCAGACCTTTAAAAAAATCCCAAATTCGATTAAAGTTCGTAGTTTCTTCCATGTGCACTTTAGGATTTAAAACTTTCTGGTAGATAGTTCCAAATTAAATTCCCTTTCCTATGAGTCCAAACACTGAGGGGGGGGAGGGTCTCCATTTGTGTCCCAAAGTTTTCCTTCCATCGGTTTCAATTCACAGCACAGACTGATCCCACAGCCCTTTTCCTTCTGGGTAAAATGAGGGGGTTTTCGTCCTCCCCTACACCTGTCCAGTCCCGTCATAATTTTATATGTTTCTATGAGATCCCCCTCATTCTTCTCAATTCCAATAAGCCAAGTCGATCCAGTCTTTCTTCATATGTCAGTCCTGCCATCCCAGGAATCAGTCTGGTGAACCTTCGCTGCACTCCCTCAATAGCAAGAATGTCCTTCCTCAGATTAAGAGACCAAAACTGAACACAATATTCAAGGTGAGGTCTCACCAAGGCCCTGTACAACTGCAGTAAGACCTCCCGACTCCTCCTGAGATCGATAGATTTTTGGATATTAAAGGAATCGAGGGATATGGGAAACGGGCGGGAAAGTGGAGTTGAGGTCAAAGATCAGCCGTGATCTCATTGAATGGCGGAGCAGGCTTGAGGGGCCGAATGGCCGACTCCTGCTCCTAATTCTTATGTTCTCTTATGTTTTGGGAGTTAATATTCAGTCCCGTATCTGTGCCTGTCCCATTACAGATACACTCCCAAGGGCCGGTATTTCCATCGATCCGGAATCTGGTGTGGTGGGCCGAGGGAAGCCCTTTCACATTACCTGCACAAGCCCCGTGCTCCTCCGCTCGGGGGGCCGGTTTGTCTTATACCGAGACGGTGCGGAGAATCCCACAGAGGCTCAGGATGTGTCCGGATCTGACCGCTCGGCCTCATTCCCCCTCACGGGCACCAACCAGACCCAGAACTACACCTGTGCCTACGGAAGGATGGTCAAAGAGAGAGTGTATCTCTCGCCCCGCAGTGACACGCTGCAGGTAAAGGTGACAGGTGAGACCCACTTCATGCATTGATGGGAAAGGGCCTGCATTTCTATAGCGCCTTTCAACACCTCGGGACTGGAGTTGGAGGGGCAGTACTGAGGGAGCACCGCACTGTCGGAGGGGCAGTACTGAGGGAGCACCGCACTGTCGGAGGGGTAGTACTGAGGGAGCACCGCACTGTCGGAGGGGTAGTACTGAGGGAGCACCGCACTGTCGGAGGGGCAGTACTGAGGGAGCACCGCACTGTCGGAGGGGCAGTACTGAGGGAGCACCGCACTGTCGGAGGGGTAGTACTGAGGGAGCACCGCACTGTCGGAGGGGTAGTACTGAGGGAGCACCGCACTGTCGGAGGGGCAGTACTGAGGGAGCACCGCACTGTCGGAGGGGCAGTACTGAGGGAGCACCGCACTGTCGGAGGGGCAGTACTGAGGGAGTGCCGCACTGTCGGAGGGGCAGTACTGAGGGAGCACCGCACTGTCGGAGGGGTAGTACTGAGGGAGCACCTCACTGTCGGAGGGGTAGTACTGAGGGAGCACCTCACTGTCGGAGGGGTAGTACTGGGGGAGCACCGCACTGTGGCAGTACTGAGGGAACGCCGCACTGAGGGAGCGCCGCACTATCAGAGGGGTAGTACTGAGGGAATGCTGCACTGTGGGAGGGGTAGTACTGAGGGAACGCCGCACTGTGGGAGGGGCAGTGCTCCCTCAGTACTGCACTGGGAGTGTCAGCCTAGATTTATGTGCTCAAGTCTCTGGAGTGGGACTTGAACCCACAACCTTCTGACTCAGAGGTGAGTGTGTTACCCACTGAGCCACGGCTGACACCATATTCTGAAGATTTTCGAACCGATGTTTAACTGTATATCTGGGGCTTGCTAGCATATCCAACACAAGAATGATAATGTGCTGCCTGTAAAGATTGCGGAAAGTGTTAAATGTTGGTGTTGGGAGAGATTGACGTGTCTTCGTACAGGAAACACAGGGAGTTAGTGGCAGGAACAGCCAGCAATTAGGGAGGCAAATAGCATGTTGGCCTTTATTGTAAGTGGGATGAAGTCGAAGAGTAAAGGGGGCCAAAATTCAGCCTCCCGAAAAGGCCCCTTACCGGGGGAGTGGAGCAGCCACCGATTTGCAGCCGATTGGCAGCCGGCAGCCAAATTCACCGCGGGGGGATTCTCCGGCGGTCCCCACTTCTGCCGACCGTCCTAAATGTGTCATCAATGGGCGCACCGCCGATCTCCGTATCTCCGGCCGAATTCACCTGTGACAATCTCCGTTCGGCCGTGCGGTGCCTCCAACAGTTTTGTGAGGAAGAATATACCTGCCTTGGAGGTGGTGCAACGGAGGTTCACCAGACTGATTCCTGGGATGAGAGGGTTGTCTTATGAGGAGTGATTGAGCAGAATGGGCCCATACTCTCCGGAGTTTAGAAGAATGAAACAGAGAAAATAGGTGCAGGAGCAGGCCATTCGGCCCTTCGAGCCTGCACCGCCATTCAATATGATCATGACTTCAGTACCCAACTCCTGCTTTCTCTCCATACCCCCTGATCCCTTTAGCCATAAGGGACACATCTAACTCACTTTTGAATATGTCCAACGAACTGGACGCAACAACTTGCTGTGGTAGAGAATACCACAGGTTCACAATTCTCGAGGTGAAAAAGTTTCTCCTCATCTCGGCCCTAAATGGCTTACCCCTTATCCTTAGACTGTGACCCCTGGTTCTGGACTTTCCCCAACATCGGGAACATTCTTCCTGCATCTAACCTGTCCAGGCCCGTCATAATTTTATATGTTTCTATGAGATCCCCTCTCATCCTTCTAAACTCCACTGAATATAAGCCTAGTCGATCCAGTCTCTCCTCATATGTCAGTCCTGCCATCCCTGGAATCAGTCTGGTGAACCTTCGCTGCACTCCCTCAATAGCAAGAATGTCCTTCCTCAGATTAGGAGACCGAAACTGAATACACTATTCAAGGTGAGGCCTCACCAAGGCCCTGTACAACTGCAGTAAGACCTCCCTGCTCCTAAACTCAAATCCTCTCGCTATGAAGGCCAGAATGCCATTTGCTTTCTTTACTGCCTGTTGTACCTGCATGCCTACCTTCAGTGACTGATGTACCATGACATCCAGGTCTCGTTGCACCTCCCCTTTTACTAATCTGTCACCGTTCAGATAATAATCTGCCTTCCTGTTTTTGCCTCCAAAGTGGATAACCTCACATTTATCCACATTATACTGCATCTGCCATGCATTTGCCCACTCACCTAACCTGTCCAATTCAACCTGCAGCCTCCAAGCATCCTCCTCACAGCTCACACTGCCACCCATTTGCAAACTTGGAGATATTACATTCAATTCCTTCGTCCAAATCATTAATGTATATTGTAAATAGCTTGGGTCCCAGCACTGAACCTTGCGGCACCCCACTAGTCACTGGCTGCCATTCTGAAAAGGACCCGTTTATTCCCACTGTTTGCTTCCTGTCTGCCAACCAGTTCTCTACCAACGTCAGTACATTACCACCAAACCATGTGCCTTAATTTTGCACACTAATCTCTTGTGTGGGACCTTATCAATAGCCTTTTGAAAGTCCAAATATACCACATCCACTGGTTTTCCCTTGTCCACTCTCCTCGTTACATCCTCATAAAACTATAGAAGATTTGTCAAGCATGATTTCTCTTTCATAAATCCATGCTCACTTGGACCGATCCTGTCACTGCTTTCCAAATGCGCTGCTATTACATCTTTAATCATTGATTCCAACATTTTCCCCACCACCAATGTCAGGCTAACCGGTCTATCATTCTCTGTTTTCTCTCTCCCTCCTTTTTTAAAAAGTGGGGTTATATTAGCTACCCTCCAATCCATAGGTACTGATCCAGAGTCCATGGAATTTTGGAAAATGACCACCAATGCATCTACTATTTCTAGGGCCACTTCCTTAAGTACTCTGGGATGCAGACTGTCAGGCCCTGGGGATTTATCAGCCTTCAGGCCCATCAGTTTCCCTAACACCATTTCCTGACTAATAAGGATTTCCCTCAGTTCCTCCTTCTCGCTAGACCCTCGGTCCCCTCGTATTTTCGAGAGGTTATTCGTGTCGTCCTTTGGGAAGACAGAACCAAAGTATTTGTTCAATTGTCTGCCATTTCCTTGTTCCCCATTATGAATTCACCTGATTCTGACTGCAAGGGACCTACATTCGTCTTCACTAATCTTTTTCTCTTCATATATCTATAGAAATTTTTGCAGTCAGTTTTTATGTTCCCTGCAAGCTTACTCTCATAATCTATTTCCCCCCTCCTAAACCCTTAGTCCTCCTCTGCTGAATTTTAAATTTCTCCCAGTCCTTAGGTTTGCTGCTTTTTCTGGCCAATTTATATGCCTCTTCCTTGGATTTAACACTATCCCTAATTTCCCTTGTTAGCCACAGTTGAGCCACCTTTCCTGTTTTATTTTTATGCCAGACAGGGATGTACAATAGTTGTAGTTCATCCATGTGATCTTTAAATGAGAAGAGATCTGATTGAAACATACAAGATTCTGAGGGGGATTGACAGGGTAGATGCTGAGAGGATGTTTCCCGGAGCTGGAGAGTCTAGAACCAGGGGACACAGTCTCAGGATAAGGGGTCGGCCATTTAGGACTGAGATGAGGAGAATTTTCTTCACTCAGAGGGTGGTGAATCTTTGGAATTCTCTGCCCCAGAGGGCTGTGGAGGCTCAGGACTGAGATCGATAGATTTTTGGATATTAAAGGAATCGAGGGATATGGGAAACGGGCGGGAAAGTGGAGTTGAGGTCGAAGATCAGCCGTGATCTCATTGAATGGCAGAGCAGGCTTGAGGGGCCGAATGGCCGACTCCTGCTCCTAATTCTTATGTTCTCTTTTGTTTTGGGAGTTAATATTCAGTCCCGTGTCTGTGCCTGTCCCATTACAGATACACCCCCACGGGCTGGTATTTCCATCGATCCAGAATCTGGTGTGTTGGGCCGAGGGAAGCCCTTTCACATTACCTGCACAAGCCCCGTGCTCCTCCGCTCGGGGGGCCGGTTTGTCTTATACCGAGACGGTGCGGAGAATCCCACAGAGGCTCAGGATGTGTCCGGATCTGACCGCTCGGCCTCATTCCCCCTCACGGGCACCAACCAGACCTGGAACTACACCTGTGCCTCCGGAAGGACGGTCAAAGAGAGAGTGTATCTCTCGCCCTGCAGTGACACGCTGCAGGTAACAATATATCTGTTTTGTGACAAGGATCTTTGTCGTTTCAGGTACGTCCACGGAAAACGCTCTGAGTCGGAAACAAGGTACAAAGCAAACTACACATTGTCTCCATAATCCCGCTCTCTTAGAACGTGGCAGGTGGTCGGGGTGAACGTCAGAGAGAGATCTCTGCCTCAGCAAGTCACAGGAACAGGAGGCCCATTCAGCCCCTCGAGCCTGTTACACAGGAACAGGAGGCCCATTCAGCCCCTCAAGCCTGTTTCACAGGAACAGGAGGCCCATTCAGCCCCTCGAGCCTGTTACACAGGAACAGGAGGAGGCCCATTCAGCCCCTCGAGCCTGTTACACAGGAACAGGAGGAGGCTCATTCAGCCCCTCGAGCCAGTTACACAGGGACAGGAGGCCCATTCAGCCCCTCGAGCCTGTTACACAGGAACAGGAGGCCCATTCAGCCCCTCGAGCCTGTTACACAGGAACAGGAGGAGGCTCATTCAGCCCCTCGAGCCAGTTACACAGGGACAGGAGGCCCATTCAGCCCCTCGAGCCTGTTACACAGGAACAGGAGGCCCATTCAGCCTTTCGAGCCTGTTACACAGGAACAGGAGGCCCATTCAGCCCCTCGAGCCTGTTACACAGGAACAGGAGGCCCATTCAGCCCCTCGTCCATGTTAGACAGGAACAGGAGGAGGCCAATTCAGCCCCTCGAGCCTGTTACATGGGAACAGGAGGCCCATTCAGCCCCTCGTCCATGTTAGACAGGAACAGGAGGAGGCCCATTCAGCCCCTCGAGCCTGTTACACAGGAACAGGAGGCCCATTCAGCCCCTCGAGCCTGTTACATGGGAACAGGAGGCCCATTCAGCCCCTCGTCCATGTTAGACAGGAACAGGAGGAGGCCCATTCAGCCCCTCGAGCCTGTTACACAGGAACAGAAGGAGGCCCAGTCAGCCCCTCGAGCCTGTTACACAGGAACAGGAGGAGGCCCATTCAGCCCCTCGAGCCTGTTACACAGGAACAGGAGGAGGCCCGTTCAGCCCCTCGAGCCTGTTACACAGGAACAGGAGGAGGCCCATTCAGCCCTTCGAGCCTGTTACACAGGAACAGGAGGAGGCCCATTCAGCCCCTCGAGCCTGTTACACAGGAACAGGAGGAGGCCCATTCAGCCCTTCGAGCCTGCTACATTAGACCCCACTTGGGGCACTGTGCACAGTTCTGGACACCATATAACTTGGTTAGACCACACTTGGAGCACAGTGTACAGTTCTGGTCTCCATATTATAAAAAGGATATAGAGGCACTGGAGAGGGTGCAGAGAAGATTTACAAGGATGACACACAAAAATACCTATCCAGAAAGGATGAACAGGCTGGGTCTCTTTTCTCTTGAAAAAGGAAGGCTGAGGGGTGACCTAATAGAGGTTTTTAGAATCATGAAAAGTTTTGATAGAGTAGAAACAGAGAGAATGTTTCCACTTGTGGGGAAGAGCATAACTAGAGGCCATCAATAATCAGATAGTCACCAAGAAACCCAATGAGGAATTCAGAAGAAATTATTTACCCAGAGAGTGGTGAGAATGTGGAACTTGCTCCCACAGGGAGTGGTTGAGGCGAATAGTATCAATGCATTTAAGAAAAGAAAGATTTAACTTACATAGCGCCTTTCACGACCACCGGACATCTCAAAGCGCCTTACAACCAATGAAATACTTTTCGAGTGTAGTCACTGTTGTAATGTGGCAAACACGGCAGCCAATTTGTGCACAGCAAGCTCCCACAAACAGCAATGTGAAAATGACCAGACAATCTGTTTGTATCATGTTGAGTGAAGGATAAATATTGGCCCCAGGACACCGGGGATAATTCCCCAGATTTTCTTCAACATAGTGCCATGGGATCTTTTACATCCACCTGAGAGGGCAGATGGGGCCTCGGTTTAACACCTCATCCGAAAGACGGCACCTCTGACAGTGCAGCACTCCCTCAGTACTGCCCCTCCCAACAGTGCAGCACTCCCTCAGTACTGCCCCTCCCAACAGTGCAGCACTCCCTCAGTACTGCCCCTCCCAACAGTGCAGCACTCCCTCAGTACTGCCCCTCCGACACTGCAGCACTCCCTCAGTACTGCCCCTCCGACACTGCAGCACTCCCTCAGTACTGCCCCTCCGACACTGCAGCACTCCCTCAGTACTGCTCCTCCGACAGTGCAGCACTCCCTCAGTACTGCCCCTCCGACAGTGCAGCACTCCCTCAGTACTGACCCTCCGACAGTGCAGCACTCCCTCAGTACCGCCCGCCGACAGTGCAGCACTCCCTCAGTACTGCCCCTCCGACAGTGCAGCACTCCCTCAGCACTGCCCCCCGACAGTGCAGCACTCCCTCAGCGCTGCCCCTCCAATAGTGCGGCACTCCCTCAGTACTGCTCCTCCGACAGTGCAGCACTCCCTCAGCACTGCCCCTCCGACAGTGCGGCACTCCTTCAGTACTGCCCCTCCGACAGTGCGGCGCTCCCTCAGTACTGCCCCTCCGATAGTGCAGCACTCCCTCAGTACCGCCCCCCGACAGTGCAGCACTCCCTCAGTACTGCCCCTCTGACAGTGCATCGCTCCCTCAGTACTGCCCCTCCGATAGTGTGGCACTCTCTCAGTACTGCCCCTCCGATAGTGTGGCACTCTCTCAGTACTGCCCCTCCGACAGTGCGGCGCTCCCTCAGTACTGCCCCTCCGATAGTGTGGCACTCTCTCAGCACTGCCCCTCCGACAGTGCACTCCCTCAGCACTGCCCCTCCGACAGTGCACTCTCTCAGTACTGCCCCTCCGACAGTGCAGCACTCCCTCAGCACTGCCCCTCCGATAGTGTGGCACTCTCTCAGCACTGCCCCTCCGACAGTGCACTCCCTCAGCACTGCCCCTCCGACAGTGCACTCCCTCAGCACTGCACTGGAGGATCAGCCTAGATTTAGTTGCTCAGGTTCCTGGAGTGGGATTTGAACCCACAACCTCTGACCCAGGGGCCAGTACTGAGAGTGCAACCCACTGAGCCACTAGCTGAGGGGAGCCTCGACAAGTTTATGAGGGAGAAGGGAATAGAGGGTTACGCTGATAGATTTAGATGAGGAAAGACGGGAGAAGGCTCGAGTGGAGTATAAACGCCGGCATGGACTGGTTGGGCCGAATGGTTTGTTTCTGTACCTTATATCCTGTGTAATCCCACGTGTAGAAGCTCTCTATTTTGCGAGGTATTATTTATTCTTGTTCAATACTCTGACAGTGTGGCTGAGCGCTGGGTGTGTGGTGGCGATATTAGTCTTTCTGCTCCTGGGCCTCGCCTGTTTCATCTTCTATAAGAAACGTAAGTAACACTTTACATCTCGCTGGTGATCCAATAATGCAAAGAGCGATTGTTCCCTCAGCAATTACTGTGGGCACATCCTCCCAACACACTTTAACCTCTCCACCCTCCGTAGCTTAGGAGATTTCACAAGTCGTATCAGCACGCTCAGGGTATAGGATTTATCAGCATTCCCGCCTCTGAGTCAGAAGGTCGTGGGTTCGAGTCTCCACTCCAGAGACTCGAGCCTCATAATCCAGACCCACACTCCCCGGGGCCAGTACTGAGGGAGCAACGCACTGTCGGGGGTAGATGTATATACTCTAGGTCTCAAGCCCCATAATCCCACACTCCCCGGGGCCAGTACTGAGGGAGCAACGCACTGTCAGGGGTCGATGTATATACTCCAGGTCTCGAGCCCCATAATCCCACACTCCCCGGGATCAGTACTGAGGGAACACTGCACTGTCGTGGGTAGATGTATATACTCCAGGTCTCGAGCCCCATAATCCCACACTCCCCGGGTCAGTACTGAGGGAGCACCCCACTGTCGGGGGTAGATGTATATACTCCAGGTCTCGAGCCCCATAATCCCACACTTCCCAGGGCCAGTACTGAGGTAACGCCGCACTGTCGGGGGTCGATGTATATACTCTAGGTCTCGAGCCCCATAATCCCACACTTC
Source organism: Pristiophorus japonicus (assembly GCF_044704955.1). Taxonomy (NCBI): domain Eukaryota; kingdom Metazoa; phylum Chordata; class Chondrichthyes; family Pristiophoridae; genus Pristiophorus; species Pristiophorus japonicus. The sequence continues at coordinate 41,963 of NW_027254872.1, forward strand.
CCAGGGCCAGTACTGAGGTAACGCCGCACTGTCGGGGGTCGATGTATATACTCTAGGTCTCGAGCCCCATAATCTCACATTCCCCGGGGCCAGGACTGAGGGAACGCTGCGTTTATCTACTCTGTCCAGCTTCTCCAGTCTATCCACGTAACTGAATTCCCTCATCCCTGGAACCATTGTTGTAAATCTCCTCTGCACCCTCTCTAAGGCCTTCACATCCTTCCTAAAGTGCGGTGCCCAGAATTGGACACAATACTCCAGTTGGGGCGTGTTGTGTATCTGTAAAGCATACATTCCCATGTTCTGCCACCAAGGCGCTCATCCCCTGAAGTTCCAAGGGATCCCAGCATCCCTTGGGAGCACTGTATATAAGTCGGCCCCTAAGGCCTGTTCCTCACTCTGGAGTGTCTTATTAAAGACTGAGGTCACTGATACTTTAACCTCACTGTGTGCAGCCTCATCTGTGTTAGGAACACAATAACTGGCGACGAGAATACGAATCCAACGCAAAGATGCAACAAACAGTGGGCATCCTGGAGAAGTTCTCGGAGGGTGAGGACTGGAAAGCCTATGTCGAACGGCTAGACCAGTACTTTGTAGCCAATGAGCTGGACGGAGAAGGAAGCGCTGCAAAAAGGAGAGTGGTCCTCCACACGGTCTGCGGGGTTACTGACCGACAGGCTCATGAAGAATCTTCTGGCTCCGGTGAAACCCACAGATAAGTCGTATGAGGAGCTGTGTACACTGCTTCAGGAGCATCTTAACCCGAGGGAGAGCGTGCTGATGGCGAGGTATCGGTTCTACACGTGCCAGCGATCTGAAGGTCAGGAAGTGGCGAGCTACTTTGCCAAGCTAAGGCGACTTGCAGGACAATGTGAGTTTGATGGCTACCTGGAGCAAATGCTCAGATACTTTTTTTGTACTGAGCATTGGCCATGAGACCATCCTATGAAAACTTTTGATTGTAGAGACACCGGCCCTCAGTAAGGCCATTGCGATAGCACAGGCGTTTATGTCGACCAGTGATAACACCAAACAAATCTCTCAGCACACAAGTGCTAGCAATGTTCATAAATTAACTGGAACTGTGTTTGCGAGCAGGAATGTACAGGGCCGAACCCACGAGTCTGCAACTACCAGCAGGCCTCAGGTGACCCAGATGACTCAGAGTCCCCAACAAAGGATAAATGTAAGGCAATTCACACCTTGTTGGCGTTGTGGAGGCTCCCATTCAGCCTATTCATGCCGCTTCAAAGGGTATGTTTGCAAGAGCTGTGGAACAATGGGGCACCTCCAACGAGCTTGCAAACGAGCTGCAAGCTCTGCAAAACCTGCTAACCACCACGTGGCAGAGGAAGATCGGTCCATGGTGGATCAAAGCAACTTCGAGCCTCAGAGAGAGGAGGCAAATGCTGAAGTACACGGTGTGCACACATTTTCGACGAAATGTCCACCTATAATGCTGAACGTAAAATTGAATGGCTTACCCGTAGCCATGGAACTGGACACTGGCGCTAGCCAATCCATCATGAGTAAAAAGATGTTTGAGAGACTGTGGTGCAACAAGACCAGCCCTGAGCCCCATCCACACGAAACTGAGAACGTACACCAAAGAGCTTATCACTGTCCTGGGCAGCGCCATGGTCAAGGTCACCTACGAGGGCACGATGCACAAACTGCCACTCTGGATTGTCCCGGGCGATGGCCCCACACTGCTTGGAAGGAGCTGGCTGGGAAAAATCCGCTGGAACAGAGATGACATCCGAGCGCTACCACATGTCGATGAGGCCTCATGTACCCAGGTTCTTAACAAATTTCCTTCCCTTTTTGAGCCAAGCATTGGAAACTTTTCCGGGGCGAAGGTGCAGCTCCACTTGTTCCCAGAGGCACGACCCATTCACCACAAGGCGCGAGCGGGAGCTCACATGATGAGGGAGAGTGTGGAAATCAAGCTGGACAGGCTGCAATGCGAGGGCATCATCTCCCCAGTGGAATTCAGCGAGTGGGCCAACCCGATTGCTCCTGTACTCAAAAGTCATGACACGGTCAGAATTTGCGGCGATTCTAAAGTAACTATTAATCGTTTCTTGCTGCAGGACCAATAACCGCTACCTAAGGCAGATGACCTATTTGCGACGCTGGCAGGAGGCAAGACGTTCACCAAGTTCGTCCTGACTTCGGCCGACACGACGCAGGAGCTGGAGGAGTCTTCGAAGGGCCTCACCTGCATCAACACGCACAAGGGACTGTTCATCTACAACAGATGCCCGTTGGAATTCGGTCGGCTGCAGCGATCTTCCAGAGAAACATGGAGAGCCTACTCAAGTTGGTACCACACACGGTGGTCTTTCAGGACGACATATTGGTCACGGGTCGGGACACCGCCGAGCACCTACAAAACTTGGAGGAGGTCCTCCAGCGACTGGATCGCGTAGGGCTGCGGCTGAAGAGGTTGAAATGCGTCTTCATGGCAACAGAAGTGGAGTTTTTTGGGGGGAAAGATCGTGGTGGACGGCATTCGGGCCAACAGATGCCAAGACAGAGGCTATCAGGAACGTGCCCAGGCCACAGAACGTCATGGAGCTGCGGTCGTTCCTGGGACTCCTCAATTATTTTGGGAACTTCCTACCAGGGTTAAGCACCCTTTTAGAGCCACGACATGTGTTATTGTGCAAAGGTGAGAACTGGGTATGGGGGAAAAAAACAATTAATTGCTTTTGAGAAAGCCAGAAACATTTTATGCTCCAACAAGCTGCTTGTATTGTATAACCCGTGTAAAAGACGTGTGTTAGCATGTGACGCATCGTCGTACGGAGTCGGGTGTGTATTACAACAAGCTAACGTTGCGGGGAAGTTTCAACCTGTCGCCTATGCTTCCAGGAGCTTGTCGAAGGCCGAGAGGGCCTACAGCATGATTGAGAAAGAGGCATTCGCGTGTGTGTTCGGGGTAAAGAAAATGCATCAGTACCTGTTTGGCCTTAAATTTGAGCTAGAAACCGATCACAAGCCCCTCACATCCCTGTTCGCTGAAATCAAGGGGATAAATACTAATGCCTCAGCCCGCATACAAAGGTGGGCACTCGCGCTATCAGCGTACAACTATACCATCCGCCACAGGCCAGGCACCGAGAACTGTGCGGATGCTCTCAGTCGGCTACCATTGCCCACCACGGGGGTGAAAATGGCGCAGCCTGCAAACTTGTTGATGGTGGTGCAGCCCGCAGACTTGTTCATGGTCATGGAAGCGTTTGAAAATAATAAATCACCTGTCACGGCCCACCAGATTAGGACTTGGACCAGCCAAGTTCCTATGATGTCCCTAGTAAAAAAACTGTGCACTGCATGGGAGCTGGGCCAGCATCCCCGTTGAAATGCAAGAGCCAATCAATCCGTTCCAGCAGCGAAAGGACGAGCTGTCCATTCAGGCAGACTGCCTGTTGTGGGGTAACCGCGTAGTGCTACGTCTAATTCTGCCCTCCTGACCATCCCTGATTATAATCGCTCCACCATCGGTAGCCGTGCCTTCAGCTGCCTGGGCCCCAAGCTCTGGAACTCCCTCCCTAAACCTCGACACCTCTCTACCTCTCTTTCTTCCTTTAAGTCGCTCCTTAAAATCTATCTCTGACCCAGCTTTTGGTCACCTGCACTAATTTCTACTTATGCAGCTTGGTGTCAAATTATTTTAACTCGTAATACTCCTGTGAAGCACCTTGGGACGTTTCACTACGTTAAAGGCGCTATATAAATACAAGTTTTTGTTGCACTAAGAACATGAAAACACACAAGAACTTAAAGTTAAGTCTCGCCTGGATTAAACCTACTCTTTTTCTCCCCTTGCTAGATGCCGCGGTTTCTCGTACAGATCACACCGTGAGTATATGAGACAGACATTTGTTACATGGGAGTCTGTTGCTGGGGATTGATGTTCGAGCTGATTTTAGACCCTGTTAATTTAATCGTTTGTTCCAGCAGCAATTAGCCGTGTCTGCAGCTGCAAGAGCTTTAGCAGGAAACTGCGTCTGCTGACTCACTGTGTCAGCTGTTGCTCAGTGGAAAGCACCCTTGCCTCTGAGTCAGAAGGTTGTGGGTTCAGGTCTCACTCCAGGGACTTCAGCACATAAATCTGAGCTGACACTCCCAGTGCAGTGCTGAGGGAGCACCGCACTGTCGGAGGGGCAGTACTGAGGGAGCACCGCACTGTCGGAGGGGCAGTACTGAGGGAGCACCGCACTGTCGGAGGGGCAGTACTGAGGGAGCACCGCACTGTCGGAGGGGCAGTGCTGAGGGAGTGCCGCACTGTCAGAGGGGCAGTGCTGAGTGAGCGCCGCACTGTGGGAGGGGCAGTACTGAGGGAGTGTTGCACTGTCAGAGGGGAAGTACTGAGGGAGTGTTGCACTGTGCGAGGGGCAGTACTGAGGGAGTGCTGCACTGTGGGAGGGGGATTAATGAGGGAGTGTTGCACTGTCGGAGGGAGAGTACTGAGGGAGCGCTGCACTGTGGGAGGGGAAGTACTGAGGGAGTGTTGCACTGTGCGAGGGGCAGTACTGAGGGAGTGCTGCACTGTGGGAGGGGGATTAATGAGGGAGTGTTGCACTGTCGGAGGGAGAGTACTGAGGGAGCGCTGCACTGTGGGAGGGGAAGTACTGAGGGAGTGTTGCACTATCGGAGGGAGAGGACTGAGGGAGCGCTGCACTGTCGGAGGGGCAGTACTGAGGGAGTGTTGCACTGTCGGAGGGGCAGTACTGAGGGAGCGCTGCACTGTGGGAGGGGCAGTACTGAGGGAGTGTTGCACTGTCGGAGGGGCAGTACTGAGGGAGTGTTGCACTATCGGAGGGAGAGGACTGAGGGAGCGCTGCACTGTCGGAGGGGCAGTACTGAGGGAGTGTTGCACTGTCGGAGGGGCAGTACTGAGGGAGCGCTGCACTGTGGGAGGGGCAGTACTGAGGGAGTGTTGCACTGTCGGAGGGAGAGTACTGAGGGAGTGTTGCACTGTCGGAGGGAGAGTACTGAGGGAGCGCTGCACTGTCGGAGGGGCAGTACTGAGGGAGCGCTGCACTGTGGGAGGGGAAGTACTGAGGGAGTGTTGCACTGTGGGAGGGGCAGTACTGAGGGAGCGCTGCACTGTGGCAGGGGCAGTACTGAGGGAGTGTTGCACTGTCGGAGGGAGAGTACTGAGGGAGTGTTGCACTGTCGGAGGGAGAGTACTGAGGGAGCGCTGCACTGTCGGAGGGGCAGTACTGAGGGAGCGCTGCACTGTGGGAGGGGAACTACTGAGGGAGTGTTGCACTGTGGGAGGGGCAGTACTGAGGGAGCGCTGCACTGTGGGAGGGGAAGTACTGAGGGAGTGTTGCACTGTGGGAGGGGCAGTACTGAGGGAGCGCTGCACTGTCGGAGGGAGAGTACTGAGGGAGTGTTGCACTGTGGGAGGGGCAGTACTGAACGAGCGCTGAACTGTGGTAAGTGCCGTCTTTCAGATGAGACGTTAAACCGAGGCCCCGACCGCCCTCTCAGGTGGACATAAAAGATCCCAGGGGCACTTTTTCGAAGAAGAATCCTCCCCGGTCTCCTGGGCCCAATATTTATCCCTCAGTTAACATCACTAAAGACAGATTATCTGGTCATTATCATGTGGCTGCCTGTAGGATCTTGCTGTGCGCAAATTGGCTGCCGCGTTTCCCCATTACAACAGTGAGCGCACTTCAAAAAGTGCTTCATTGGCTGTGACGCGCTTTGAGACATCCGGTGCTGGTGAAAGGCGCTTTATAAATGCAAATCTTTCTCTGAGTGCGAGCATTTAGAAAGTTATTTATCAAGCTTCCCCTCTGGGGAGTAATTGGGTTAAAATCTCCAGTGCACGTCGGAAGTTCAGGTGGGAGAAGGAGTCAGGTTCAGGATGGAATTGGATAAATATTTGAAGGGGCAGAATTTGCGGGGCTGTGGGGATAGAGCGGGGGGAGGGGGGGGGGCGGGGGAGGGGGGAGTGATGGGATCGCTCTGTCAAAGAGCAGCCACAGGCTCGATGGGCCGATGGGTCTCCTCCTGTGCCGTGTGATTCAGCGACTTTGTCTCCTGCAGGACCCAGGTCCCGCGGAGCGCGAGGTGGTCTACGCCTGTCTGAGGGCTGACCCTCTCAGTCGGGGAGCGGTGGGAGCCAATCCCCAGGGTCCGTCGCGCCCAGCCCACCTGGACACCTGTGTGTACGCGGAGATGAGGGTGAGATAGGAGAGCAGAGATCCAGCGGAGGCGGAACGATCAGAACCCGAATCCCACCCAATGGGGAAAAGGACACAACGTTGCCCAGACGCTTCATCGACAACTACAGTCGCATTTGGAACCTGTTGACGCTGCAATGTATGCACCTGCGTGCGTGCTCACGGGTCTGTGGAGCCCCTCTTCCATTATATAAAGAGGTTGCTCCTCGATTTCTGGCTGCACTTCAGTCCCACGCTCCTGATCTTTGGGCACTCGGTGCGGAGGGGAGCGGGCAGGTTGGAAGGCCTCCTCGTGGGACTGCTCCTGGGCCTGGCCAAGGTGGCCATTAACCGGTCCAGGCAGCGGGCGGTCGAGGGGGTCGTTCAGCCCCACCTGCCTGCCTGCTTCTCTTCCGCGGTTACATCCGAGCCAGGGTGTCCCTGGAGATGGAGCACACGGTGTCCACTGATACGCTCGCGGCCTTCCACGAGAGGTGGGCGCCGGAGGGACTGGAGTGCATCATCACCCCCCGGCAACCAAATTTTAATTTGACCGGTTAAGGTTCCTTTAAAGTTTTATTGTTAATTTGTGGGTTCTGGTGTCCCTGTAATAAGTTGCACTCGGCTTTATCTGTTAATTAAAATAGTTGTAGAGTTGTTGCATTGTGAGTGGCTCAGCCAGTCATGTGATGTTCACACGACTCAATAAAACCCCAGCCAGTTGGGTCCAACTCATCCACGATGAGGTCTGCAGTTGTGAGCCCGGTGGATGAACTGGTAATGTGTTGTGTGATTGTTAAACCTTTGTTAATAAACCAACTAGTTCTTCATAGCAAATGTGTTGCTTAAAGAACCAATGAACAAACACATTACAGGCGCTATATCAATGGAAAATGACACCAATTACCATATTATTTTGCTGATGCGTTTCCCCTGTATTTAGCTTGTTGTCGTTGGTTTTTCTGTCTGCTGTACAATATTCTTATATTAAAACAAACTCCCCCACCAATATTTCCCTTCCATTGTACTTCATTGGCTGTAAAGCTTGTCGTGAAAGGCGCTATAGAAATGCTCGTCTTTGGGAAGAAATTATTATTGCAAGGGGGATGGAGTATAAAAGTACAACTGCACAGGGTATTGGTGAGGCCACATCTTGGAGTACTGCGTACAGTTTTGGTCTCTGTATTTAAGGAGGGATATACTTGTCTTGGAGGTGGTTCAGAGAAGGTTCACCAGGTTGATTCCTGAGATGAGGGGGTTGTCTTTTGAAGAAAGGTTGAGCAGGTTGGGGCTCTACTCATTGGGGTTTAGAAGAATGAGGTGAAACCCCCCCCCCCGGTGAAACGGCCAGACTCCCTGTACAATATCCCCCGTATATCTCCATCCATGTATAACTCCCCCCCCAGTGCCTGTGAAACTCTATTGTGCCCAGTGTGTGACTCACCTACCTGGGTGTGGGTCCAAAGCAACGTCCTCTTTAATTTGGTTCACTTCATGTCAAGACAAAGAGCTGGAACTCGATAATGTGCTCCCCCTCCCCCGCACCAAGCACAAAATGGCTCCCCTTCCCCACCGGTGGTGGCAGTGTTGTGCACGGATGAGCCAGAGGTGACCAGCGGGATTGACGACTGCACTCCCTCCGTGGATGGGATGTAGGTGATCCTGGCAGGATAGAAGAAACATGGGTGAGTAGCACAGGTGGAAACAAACTCCTTTCCGCACCTCGGAGCGTCCCAATGTACGTTACAGCCCTCATCATCATCATAGGCAGTCCCTCGGAACCGAGGAAGACTTGCTTCCACTCAAAGTGAGTTTGCAGGTGACTAAAGAGTCCAATACGGAATTACAGTCTCTGGCACAGGTGGGACAGACATTGGTTGAAGGAAAGGGTGGGTGGGACTGGTTTGCCTGAGGAAAAGGGTGTTTGAAGACCAGGCCCTCAAAACTGCCACCAAGCTCATGGTCTACAGGGCTGAAGTAATACCCGCCCTCCTGTATGGCTCAGAGACATGGACCATGTTCAGTAAACACCACAAGTCAGAGAAACATAGAAACAGAGAAAATAGGTGCAGGAGCAGGCCATTCAGCCCTTCTAGCCAGCAGCGCCATTCAATGAGTTCATGGCTGAACATGCAACTTCAGTACCCCCTTCCTGCTTTCACGCCATACCCCTTGATCCCCCGAGTAGCAAGGACTTCATCTAACTCCCTTTTGAATATATTTAGTGAATTGGCCTCAACTACTTTCTGTGGTAGAGAATTCCACAGGTTCACCACTCTCTGGGTGAAGACGTTCCTCCGCATCTCGGTCCTAAATGGCTTACTCCTTATCCTTAGACTGTGACCTCTGGTTCTGGACTTCCCCAACATTGGGAACATTCTTCCTGCATCCAATCTGTCCAAACCCGTCAGAATTTTAAACGTTTCTATGAGGTCCCCTCTCACTCTTCTGAACTCCAGTGAATACAAGCCCAGTTGATCCAGTCTTTCTTGATAGGTCAGTCCCACCATCCCGGGAATCAGTCTGGTGAATCTTCGCTGCACTCCCTCAATAGCAAGAATGTCCTTCCTCAAGTTAGGAGACCAAAATTGTACACAATACTCCAGGTGTGGCCTCACCAAGGCCCTGTACAACTGTAGCAACACCTCCCTGCCCCTGTACTCAAATCTCCTCGCTATGAAGGCCAACATGCCATTTGCTTTCTTAACCGCCTGCTGTACCTGCATGCCAACCTTCAATGACTGATGTACCATGACACCCAGGTCTCGTTGCACCTTCCCTTTTCCTAATCTGTCACCATTCAGATAATAGTCTGTCTCTCTGTTTTTACCACCAAAGTGGATAACCTCACATTTATCCACATTATACTTCATCTGCCACGCATTTGCCCACTCACCTAACCTATCCAAGTCACTCTGCAGCCTCATAGCATCCTCCTCGCAGCTCACACTGCCACCCAACTTAGTGTCATCCGCAAATTTGGAGATACTACATTTAATCCCCTCGTCTAAATCATTAATGTACAATGTAAACAACTGGGGCCCCAGCACAGAACCCTGCGGTACCCCACTAGTCACTGCCTGCCATTCCGAAAAGTACCCATTTACTCCTACTCTTTGCTTCCTGTCTGACAACCAGTTCTCAATCCACGTCAGCACACTACCCCCAATCCCATGTGCTTTAACTTTGCACATTAATCACTTGTGTGGGACCTTGTCGAAAGCCTTCTGAAAGTCCAAATATACCACATCAACTGGTACTCCTTTGTCCACTTTATTGGAAACATCCTCAAAAAATTCCAGAAGATTTGTCAAGCATGATCTCCCTTTCACAAATCCATGCTGACTTGGACCTATCATGTCACCATTTTCCAAATGCGCTGCTATGACATCCTTAATAATTGATTCCATCATTTTACCCACTACTGAGGTCAGGCTGACCGGTCTATAATTCCCTGCTTTCTCTCTCCCTCCTTTTTTAAAAAGTGGGGTTACATTGGCTACCCTCCACTCGATAGGAACTGATCCAGAGTCAATGGAATGTTGGAAAATGACTGTCAATGCATCCGCTATTTCCAAGGCCACCTCCTTAAGTACTCTGGGATGCAGTCCATCAGGCCCTGGGGATTTATCGGCCTTCAATCCCATCAATTTCCCCAACACAATTTCCCAACTAATAAAGATTTCCCTCAGTTCCTCCTCCTTACTAGACCCTCTGACCACTTTTATATCCGGAAGGTTGTTTGTGTCCTCCTTAGTGAATACTGAACCAAAGTACTTGTTCAATTGGTCTGCCATTTCTTTGTTCCCCGTTATGACTTCCCCTGATTCTGACTGCAGGGGACCTACGTTTGTCTTTACTAACCTTTTTCTCTTTACATACCTATAGAAACTTTTGCAATCCGCCTTAATGTTCCCTGCAAGCTTCTTCTCGTACTCCATTTTCCCTGCCCTAATCAAACCCTTTGTCCTCCTCTGCTGAGTTCGAAATTTCTCCCAGTCCCCAGTTTCGCTGCTATTTCTGGCCAATTTGTATGCCATTTCCTTGGCTTTAATACTATCCCTGATTTCCCTAGATAGCCACGGTTGAGCCACCTTCCCTTTTTTATTTTTACACCAGACAGGAATGTACAATTGTTGTAATTCATCCATGCGGTCTCTAAATGTCTGCCATTGCCCATCCACAGTCAACCCCTTAAGTATCATTAGCCAATTCATGCCTCATACCTTCAAAGTTACCCTTCTTTAAGTTCTGGACCATGGTCTCTGAATTAACTGTTTCATTCTCCATCCTAATGCAGAATTCCACCATATTATGGTCACTCTTCCCCAAGGGGCCTCGCACAATGAGATTGCTAATTAATCCTCTCTCATTACACAACACCCAGTCTAAGATGGCCTCCCCCCTAGTTGGTTCCTCGACATATTGGTCTAGAAAACCATCCCTTATGCACTCCAGGAAATCCTCCTCCATCGTATTGCTGGAGAAATACCAACAACAATGTCTCTGCAAGATCCTACAAATCCCCTGGGAGGTCAGGCGCACTAACGTTCGCGTCCTCATCCAGGCCAACATCCCCAGCATTGAAGCACTGACCACACTTGACCAGCTCCGCTGGGCAGGGCCACATTGTCCACATGCCTGACATGAGTCTCCCAAAGCAAGCGCTCTACTCGGAACTCCTTCACGGCAAATGAGCCAAAGGTGGGCAGAGGAAACGTTACAGGGACACCCTCAAAGCCTCCCTGATAAAGTGCAACATCCCCACTGACACCTGGGAGTCCCTGGCCAAAGACCAGTCCGCCCTAAGTGGAGGAAGTGCATCCGGGAGGGCGCTGAGCACCTCGAGTCTCGTCGCCGAGAGCATGCAGAAACCAAGCGCAGGCAGTGGAAGGAGCGTGCGGCAAACCTGTCCCACCCTCCCCTTCCCTCAGCGACTGTCTGTCCCACCTGTGACAGGGACTGTGGGTCAGACACCTAAGGACCCATTAGCATGGATAGAGGATTGGCTAACTAACAGAGAACAGAGAGTGGGGATAAATGGGTCATTGTCGGGTTGGTAATCAGTAACTAGTGGGGTGCCGCAGGGATCAGTGCTGGGGCCCCAACTATTTACAATCTGTATTAACGGCTTGGAAGAAGGGACCGAGTGTAACGGAGCCAAGTTTGCTGACGATACAAAGATGGGAGGAAAAGCAATGTGTGAGGAGGACACAAAAAACCTGCAAAAGGACAGAGACAGGCTCAGTGAGGGGAAACATTTGTCAGATGGAGTATAATGTGGGAAAGTGTGAGCTCAGGCACTTTGACAGAAACAATCAAAGAGCAAGTTGTGATTTAAATGGAGAAAGATTGCAAAGTGCAGCAGTACAGCGGGACCTGGGGGGACTTGTGCAGGAAACACAAAAGGATAGTGTGCAGCAAGTGATGAGGGAGGACACTCCCATTGGCTGCCTCTCGCCAGGCTCACGTCACACACCCCAGCAACACGCTTCCCATTGGCGGGGGACCGACACGTCAATCAGCGTGGCCCCGCCCCCTCCATTGTCAGGCGCGACCGAATGTTATGCTAATGAGGCCCTCCCCGCCGAGCCGTTGAGAAAGGCGGGAACCGCCTGTCAATCAGTCTCCATCCAGAGACAGGGTGATGGTCAGCACGTGGGCCCGCCCACCAATCAGGAGGCAGCCAGCCGACGCCTGGCCAATAGCAGCGCGGCGGGAGAGCCCCGGGCCGCCAAACCATCACGTGACGGGCGGAGAGGCGGCGCGCTGATTGGTTGAGGGGGGAAAGGGACGGGCGGGAGCAGCCAAAAAGCGTGGCTCTGACTGAGCGGCATGGCCGCTGAGGACCGGGGAACATCCCCTTCCCTCTCACCTCTCTCTCCCGCCCCGCATCACACTAGCGGCCACTCGCTCCCCGGCAGACCGCCTCCATGAGCGCCGCTCCGGGGAGAATGGCGTCGTCGCTTCTCTCCCCTCCCTCCTCCCTCGTGCCCCGCTCGCCATTGGCCGAAATCCACCGACGTCACAATTCCTCCGCCTTGCGATTGGCTGCCCGCACTGTCAATCCGCCTCGAGGGTCGCTCAGACGACGTCACAATGCCGGCGTCGCCTAGCTATTGGCTGACGGCCCTGTCAATCAGTCTGGATGGAGGGCCCGCCCCCTCCCTGCTCTCACCGGTTGGGGGAGGGAGCGCGAGGACATGATTAGCATAACGGTCCTCCGCGGGGCAGGGGGCGGGGCCGCGCTGATTGACGTGGCCGGCTCCGCCAATAGGAGGCCTGTTGCTAGGGGTGGTGACGTCTTCTGCACCTCACCCACCCAGAACCAAAACTCCTCAATCCCCACCCCAGACTCAATCCTTGCCCGCTTCTAAATGTTCATCCTCCATCAGCGCCAACTTGCCCCAAACCCCGCCGCCTGCGCCCTCTTCCCCCTTGCCCGTCGCTCCCAGCCTCACTGGCCTGCACTGTCTCCCTGGGCACCAACGTTGACATCCCTCCATGTCTTCACCTGGGCATCCCTCGCCTCCCTCTGCCAGCCTCGCCTGCCTCCCCGCCAGCCCTCGCACTCTCGCCTGATGAGGCTTTTGTGCCTCTGGCAGGAGCCTGCTCCGACATTCAATAAGGTCGCGGCCCATCTGAAACCCTCACCACATTTAAAAAGTGCCTGGATGTGCACTTGAAGTGCCGTGACCTGCAGGGCTACGGAGCGAGAGCTGGAAAGTGGGATTCGGCTGGGTAGCCTCTTGTTGGCCTGTTCGGACACAATGGGCCGAAATGGCCTCCTTCAGTGCTGTAAACTTCTGTCATTCTATGAGCTGCCAAATTTTTGCGAGCTGTGATAAAGGGAGACATTCTTCACCTGGAATATTGTGTTCAGTTTTGGTCTCCTAATCTGAGGAAGGACGTTCTTGCTATTGAGGGAGTGCAGCGAAGGTTCACCAGACTGATTCCCGGGATGGCAGGACTTGACATATGAGGAGAGACTGGATCGACTGGGCCTGTATTCACTGGAGTTTAGAAGGATGAGAGGGGATCTCATCGAAACATAGAAGATTCTGACGGGGTTGGACAGGTTAGATGCAGGAAGAATGTTCCTGATGAAGTCCAGAACCAGGGCCAGTCTAAGGATAAGGGGTAAGCCATTTAGGACCGAGATGAAGAGAAACTTCTTCACTCAGAGAGTTGTTAACCTGTGGAATTCCCTGCCGCAGAGAGTTGTTCATGCCAGTTCACTGGATATATTCAAGCGGGAGTTGGATATGGACCTTGCGGCCAAAGAGATCAAGAGGTATGGAGAGAAAGCAGGAAAGGAGTACTGAGGTGAATGATCAGCCATGATCTGATTGAATGGTGGTGCAGGCTCGAAGGGCCGAATGGCCTACTCCTGCACCTATTTGCAAACATGGGGCTAGACTTTTCACTTGGTGGCTAAGGCCGAAAAAAATGGGCCTTGTTCCAACGATGCGGGACGTATCGCCCGTGCTGATCGCCGGCTCAAGGCCAATTTTGTTTTTGCGATTTTCCACTCGGCCTTACCCCAGCGATGTCAAATGTGCGATGTGATTACTCGGCGATCTCACGATCGCCAAAAGAAAATGGAAGTAAATGAAAAAAAACGTTCCCTTGCAACGCATTACTGCGCATGTGTAGGTTGATTTTTTTTTCAGGTTGATGCTCTTTCCCGCGTTTTGAGAGGTCAGAGGTCGTCACACATGCTCAGAAGCTCTGTGAGGGTCTGTGAGAGAGAGAGAGAGAGGAGAAATGAGAAAGGAAGTGAGATTTGACAAAGCACTTACCAGAGAAAAATACTACCCTTAATTCAAACAATGGAGGGTTCATTAGAAAGGCGAAGGGCCAAGCCCTTCAGCGAGGAGGCCAATGAGGCCCTTGTTCACATTGTCAGCACGAGGTGGGAGAATCTGACACGGGCTGGGCATGGGAAACCGCCACCCCATGCATATCGGAGGATTTGGGCAGAGATTGCCAACGTGGTCACGTTGGCATCTAATGAAGCGCGGATATCAGACCAGCGCTGCCAAAGATGGAACAGCCGACTGGCAGCTGCAAGAGTAAGTTGAAATTTATATTTGAAATCATCCATATTTATTATTTAATGATGTCTGGAAATTCTAACTCGAATCTGCAATGTTATCTTGTAATTTTTAAACATAACTAAATTAGGATTAAATTATGATTACATTTATGCACCGCAATATAAATTTGAATGTTACAGTATGAAATATCTTATTCCTATGCAATGTAATGCAAATTTGTAATTGAACATATAAATCTGTCGGTCTTCAATGTTTATTGCCAAATCCATTTGCTTATGCCGTGCAATGTTACCTTATCTATTACAGAAGAAGATATCTATCAACTAACGCGAGCAACGCAGGACAGGCGGGAGCTGTGCCATGCTGCAGTCTCTTACTGCTTACAAAGAGCTTGCAGTGGCCTTGGTGGGGCCAGAAAGCCGTTCGGTCACAACCCGTGGTGTGGCCGAACCCACCCTTGAGTCACGTTAGTAATGAGAACTGTGCATTGTGCAATGTGTGAATCAATAGTAAATATTTGTTACGCGGGTAATCCTATGCAATGATACTTTAATTTGATATATAATTGAGTTATACTATTGAGATGTACTATTGATCTTCAAATGAGGTCATGTTAGGCCTGATGAGCGCTTGTGCATATGGGCTAATGGTAATGTTTTGAGTTCTTGAAAAATTGAGATGAATTGATTTGAATTTATAAACGTTGTTTATAACTTCCATTTGTCTTTTAAAGGTCAACAAGTATCAGTGGAGTCAGTGGCCACATCCACTGAACCTTGAGGAACCTCCCAGGAGGATGAGCCAGAGGAGGAGCCAGTACAGACTCCTGCTGCTGCTGTGCATGAGCAGGAGGAGGAGGAGGAGGGGGAGGAGGAGGAGCAGGAGGAGGTGGAGGAGGAGGAGGAGGAGGAGGTGGAGGTGGAGGAGGAGCAGGAGGAGGAGGAGGAGGAGGAGGAGGAGGAGGAAGAGGTAGAGGTAGAGGTAGAGGTGGAGGAGGTGGAGGAGGAGGGGAGGAGGAGGTGGAGGTGGAGGAGGAGGAGGAGGAGGGGGAGCAGGAGGAGGAGGGGGAGCAGGAGGAGGAGGAGGGGGAGGAGGAGGAGCAGGAGGAGGAGGAGGAGGGGGAGGAGGAGGAGCAGGAGGAGGGGGAGGAGGAGGAGGAGGAGGAGGAGCAGGAGGAGGAGGAGAGGAAGGAGGAGGGGAGGAGGAGGAGGAGGAACAGGAGGAGGGGAGGAGGAGGAGGACGTGGAGGAGGAGGAGGAGGGGGAGGACGAGGAAGAGGAAGAAGAGGAGATTTTTTTGCGGTGGGGGGAACAACCTGCGGCCATCTCTTTTGAGACAGATGAGGCACCGGGACCAAGTGCAGGCGGTGATGCCAAGGCCCGTGACATTGCAGACGCTGACCCCACGGCGGTCCGGTCAGCGTGATATGCACTCGCCTACCACAGAGGACCAGACGGAGAGCTTACTTTCCCTGTGCAGGCAGATGGTCGCGATCGGTCGCGACCTTATCCAGGGGTTCGTGGGTTTCTCAGTCAATTGGAGCCCGTTCTCCACAACCTGGAGCGAGTTCTGCTCGCGCTTCTCCAGCTGGTCTTCTGAGTAGTGACAGACTGCTCGGGAGACGTTGGAGGCGATTAGGGAGCAGACAGTCACAACAAATGCCCCACGGCATGCGTTGTTGGCTGGACACGGCGCTACACCCCAAGGTGTCGTGTCCACTCGCAGCGAGACCCCAAGCACACAAGTGAGTACGGAGGACACAGTTCCTCCTGACTCGGAAGTAGAGCCTGAGGCTTCTGCTCCCGCTCCGTTACCCCCACCACGGCAGGAAGTCTTGCTGTCCCACTCTGCACGACATCTTGGTGTCGGTCTGCGTCGACCAAAACGGGCGGGTGGGGTGAGAACACGGGGTGGGACAGGATCTGGAGGGAAACGTGGCTGCAGGTAGGGAGGGGGGAGTGTTTTTCAATAGTTCCGTTGTTACATAAATATTCACTTGTTATTGTCACTTTACCATTCTCTCGTTATACTTACTAAAATGGTCACTTGTTATCAATACTTAAATGTTCACTTGTTATCATCAGTTAAATGGTCACTTGTCATTATTGCTTAAATGGCCACTTGTTATCATCAGTTAAATAGTCACTTATTATTAAATGGCCACTTGTTATTAATACTTCAATGTTCAATTTCTCCTTCTAATGTTTTGGGGATTTGAGGGAAGGGTAGGTTGGTGCAGGGGGTGGGGGGTTGGAGAGAGGGTGTTGTTCATTAGTTAAAAAAAAATTTTGTTTCTTAATTTTAAAAAAGTTTTTCTACAACTTTTGTACCTTCTCTCTGAGTTACATTAGTTTTAAAACGTACAGTTTTTCATGCTCATTTGTTTATTCTGTTTCCCCACGGAAATGAAACTTTTGATCAACCGTAACTGTAATTGAACGTGTTGTGTATCTGTAAAGCATGCACTCCCATGTTCCGCCACCAGGGAGTGCATCTCCTGAAGTCCCAAGGGATCCCAGCATCCCTTGGGAGCACTGCACATAAGCCGGCCCCTAAGGCCTGTTCCTCACTCTGGAGTGCCTTAATAAAGACTGTTACTTTACTTTTACTTTTACTTTAACCTCCCTGTGTGCAGTCCCATCTGTGTTAGGAACACAACAACTGGCAATGAGTATATGAATCCAACGCAAAGATGCAGCAAACTGTGGACATCCTGGAGAAGTTCTCGGAGGGTGATGACTGGGAAGCCGATGTCGAACGGCTAGACCAGTACTTTGTAGCCAACGAGCTGGACGGAGAAGGAGGCGCTGCAAAAAGGAGAGCGGTCCTCCTCACGGTCTGCGGGGCACCGACCTACAGCCTCATGAAGAATCTTCTGTCTCCGGTGAAACCCACAGATATGGCGTATGAGGAGCTGTGTACACTGGTTCAGGGGCATCTTAACCCGAGGGAGAGCGTGCTGATGACGAGGTACCGGTTCTACACGTGCCAGCGATCTGAAGGTCAAGAAGTGGCGAGCTACGTCGCCGAGCTAAGGCGACTTGCAGGACAATGTGCATTTGATGGCTACCTGGAAGAAATGCTCAGAGACTTTTTTGTACTGGGCATTGGCCACGAGACCATCCTACGAAAACTTTTGACTGTAGAGACACCGACCCTCAGTAAGGCCATTGCGAGAGCACAGGCATTTATGTCCACCAGTGATAACACCAAACAAAACACACAAGTGCTAGCAATGTTCATAAATTAACTGAACTGTGTTTGCGAGCAGAAATGGACAGGGCAGAAACCACGAGTCTGCAACTGCCAGCAGGCCTCAGGTGACCCAGATGACTCAGACTCCTCAACAAAGGATGAATACAAGGCAATTCACACCTTGTTGGCGTTGTGGAGGCTTCCATTCAGCCTATTCATGCCGCTTCAAAGGGTATGTTTGCAAGAGCTGTGGAACAATGGGGAACCTCCAACGAGCTTGTAGATAAGCTGCAAGCTCTGCAAAACCTGCTAACCATCACGTGGCAGAGGAAGATTGGCCCATGGTGGATCAAAGCAATTTCGAGCCTCAGAGAGAGGAGGCAGATGCTGAAGTACTCAGGGTGCACACATTTTCAACAAAATGTCCACCTATAATGCTAAATGTAAAATTGAATGGCTTACCCGTAGCCATGGAACTGGATACTGGCGCTAGCCAATCCATCATGAGTGAAAAGATGTTTGAGAGACTGTGGTGCAACAAGGCACTCAGACCAGCCCTGAGCCCCATCCACATGAAACTGAGAACGTACACCAAAGAGCTTATCACTGTCCTGGGCAGCGCCATGGTCAAGGTCACCTATGAGAGCACGGTGCATGAACTGTCACTCTGGATTGTCCCGAGCGATGGCCCCACACTGGAAGGAGCTGGCTGGGCAAAATCTGCTGGAACTGGGATGACATCCGAGCACTATCAAATGTCGATGAGGCCTCATGTACCTAGGTTCTTAACAAATTTCCTTCCCTTTTTGAGCCAGGCATTGGAAACTTTTCCGGGGAGAAGGTGCGGATCCACTTGGTCCCAGAGGCACGACCCATTCACCACAAGGCGCGAGCGGTACCTCACATGATGAGGGAGACAGTGGAAATCGAGCTGGACAAGCTGCAATGCAAGGGCATCATCTCCAGTGGAATTCAGCGAGTGGGCCAACCCGATTGTTCCAGTACTCAAAAGTGATGGCACAGTCAGGATTTGCGGCGATTATCAAGTAACTATTAATCGTTACTCGCTACAGGACCAATACCAGCTACCGAAGGCAGATGACCTATTTGCGACGCTGGCAGCAGGCAAGATGTTCACCAAGCTCGACCTGACTTCGGGCTACACGACGCAGGAGCTGGAGGAGTCTTTCAAAGGGCCTCACCTGGATCAACACGCACAAGGGACTGTTCATCTACAACAGATGCCCGTTTGGAATTCGGTCGGCTGCAGCGATCTGCAGAGAAACATGGAGAGCCTACTCAAATCGGTACCACGCACAGTGGTTTTTCAGGACGACATATTGGTCGCGGGTCGGGACACCGGCGAGCACCTACAAAACCTGGAGGAGGTCCTCTAGCGACTGGATCGTGTAGGGCTGCGGCTGAAGAGGTCGAAATGCGTCTTCATGGCAACAGAAGTGGAGTTTTTGGGGAGAAAGATCACAGCGGATGGCATTAGGCCCACAGACGCTAAGACAGAGGCTATCAGGAACGTGCCCAGGCCACAGAACGTCACAGAGCTGCAGTTGTTCCTGGGACTCCTCAACTATTTTGGGAACTTCCTACCGGTGTTAAGCACCTCTTAGAGCCACTACATGTGTTATTGTGTAAAGGTGAGAACTGGGTATGGGGAAAAAAAACACGTAATTGCTTTTGAGAAAGCCAGAAACATTTTATGCTCCAACAAGCTGCTTGTATTGTATAATTCATGTAAAAGACGTGTGCTAGCATGTGATGCGTCGTCGTACGGAGTCGGGTGTGTATTACAATAAGCTAATGTTGCGGGGAAGTTGCAACCTGTCGCCTATGCTTCCAGGAGCTTGTCTCAGGCCGAGAGAGCCGACAGCATGATCGAGAAAGAGGCATTAGCGTGTGTGTTCGGGGTAAAGAAAATGCATCAGTACCTGTTTGGCCTCAAATTTGAGCTAGAAACTGATCACAAGCCCCTCACATCCCTGTTCGCTGAAAACAAGGGGATAAATACTAATGCCTCAGCCCGCATACAAAGGTGGGCACTCGCGCTATCATCGTACAACTATACCATCTGCCACAGGCCAGGCACCGAGAACTGTGCGGATGCTCTCAGTCGGCTACCATTGCCCACCACGTGGGTGGAAATGACGCAGCCTGAGAACTTGTTGATGGTGGCTCAGCCCGCAGACTTGTTGATGGTCATGGAAGCGTTAGAAAATCATAAATCACCTGTCACGGCCCACCAGATTAGGACTTGGACCAGCCAAGATCCTCTGCTGTCCCTAGTAAAAAAACTGTGTACTGCATGGGAGCTGGGCCAGCATCCCCGTTGAAATGCAAGAGCTAATCAAGCCGTTCCAGAGGTGAAAGGACGAGCTGTCCATTCAGGCAGACTGCCTGTTGTGGGGTAACCGCGTAGTGCTACCCAAAAAGGGCAGGGAGACGTTCATCTCAAATCTCCACAGCACACACCCGGGTATAGTAATGATGAAAGCAATAGCCAGATCCCACGTGTGGTGGCCCGGTATCGACTCTGACTTAGTGTCCTGTGTATGGCAATGCAGCGTGTGTGCTCAGTTGAGCAACGCGCCCAGAGAGGCGCCACTAAGTTTGTGCTCCTGGCCGTCCAGACCATAGTCAAGGATCCATGTCGACTATGAGGGCCCGTTTCTCAGTAAAATGTTCCTGGTCGTGGGAGATGTTTTTTCAAAATGGATTAAATGTGAAATAATGTCGGGAAGCACCGCCACCGCCACCATTGAAAGCCTGAGGGCCATGTTTGGCACCCACGGCCTGCCTGACATACTGGTCAGTGACAACCGGCCATATTTTACCATTGCCGAATTTAAAGAATTCATGACCCTCAATGGGATCAAACATGTCACCTCGGCCCCGTTTAAACCAGCCTCCAATGGGCAGGCAGAGCGGGCAGTACAAACCATCAAACAGAGCCTGAAATGAGTCAGAGAAGGCTCACTCCAAGCCGGCCTGTCCCGAGTACTGCTCAGCTACCACACGAGACCCCACTCGCTCACAAGGGTGCCCCCGGCTGAGCTACTCATGAAAAGGACACTTAAAACCAGACTCTCGCTGGTTCACCCCAACCTACATGATCAGGAAGAGAGCAGGCGGCAGCAACGAAATGTAAACGATTGTCGCGCCACTGTGTCACGGGAAATTGATCTGTGTATGTGCTAAACTGTGGACATGGTCCCAAGTGGATCGCGGGCACGGTGATAGCTAAAGAAGGGAGTAGGGTGTTTGTAGTCAAACTAGACAATGGACAAATTTGCAGAAAGCACCTGGACCAAACGAGGCTGTGGTTCACAGACAGCCCTGAACAATCCACAGCAGACACCACCTTTGTCGAGCCCACAACACACACCCAAAGGATCAATGACACCACGTCGGACCAGGAAATCGAACCCATCACGCCCAACAGCCCAGCAAGGCCAGGCTCACCCAGCAGCCCTGCAGGGCCAACAACACACCAGCCCAGCGAGGGCACAGCCAACACACCAGAACAGACATTTGTACCGAGGCAGTCCACCAGGGAAAGAAAAGCTTCCAACCGCCTCACCTTGTAAATAGTTTTCACTTTGACTTTGCGGGGGGAGTAATGTTGGTATCTGTAAAGCATGCACTCCCATGTTCCGCCACCAGGGAGTGCATCCTCTGAAGTCCCAAGGGATCCCAGCATCCCTTGGGAGCACTGTATATAAGCCGGCCCCTAAGGCCTGTTCTTCACTCTGGAGTGTCTTAATAAAGACTGAGGTCACTGTTACTTTAACCTCCCTGTGTCCAGTCTCATCTGTGATAGGAACACAACAGAACGTTTGAATATCAACAATAATAGTTCATGCAAAGCGTCCATTAATGAGCTGCTGACGCAAAAGCTTAGCGGCCATGTAACTGCCACTGGCTACTGGTCTTCGGGAAAGGTGAGGTGGTACCGGGGCTAGATCACCATGCTGATTAAGCTCCCCTATGTCCTCGCCCGTGTCCTCTCCCGCCTGTTCCTCCTCTTCATCCTCGCCGGCTGCCTCTTCTGTCTCATCTCCTTCTGGAGGTGGACCTGCACATGATCTGGCATTATTTGTCCTCTCTTTATAGCTAGGTTATGCAGCATGCAACACACCACAATAAACTCTGCTACCTGATCAGTGTGGTACTGGAGGCTGCCTCCGGAATGATCCAGGCATCTGAAGCATTGCTTTAGGACTCCTATTGTCTTTTTAACGATGTTGCGAGTCGCTATGTGACTTTCATTGTACCGTTTCTGTGTTTCAGTGACAGGGTTATGCAGAGGGGTCATGAGCCAACTGGCAAGGCCATATTCTTTATCCCCCAGCATCCAACTGTGACCTTCTGGCTGATTGACAAACAGGTCAGGGATAGCACTTTCACGTAAGATGTGCGCATCATGGATGCTGCCAGGAAATGTAGCATTTACTGTCATAATTGTTTGATTGTAGTCAACAACAAGCTGCACATTTAGTGAGTGGAACCCCTTTCTGTTACGAAACACCTCTGCGTTCTTTAAGGGTGCTTTCAGGGCAATGTGCCTGCAGTCTATTGCTCCCTGCACCTTGGGGAAGTCTGCTATTCTCGAGAAACCCAAAGCCCTCTCGGTCTGTGCCTCCCTGGTCATTGGGAAGCTGATGAAGTCCATCCTGCGAGCATAAAGGGCTTCAGTCACCTGTCGAATGCAGCAGTGTGTAGCGTGCTGAGAGATATGGCAGATGTCGCCAGCTGAAGCCTGAAAAGATCCCGATGCGTTAAAGGCTAGGGTGGCAGTAACCTTCACTTCAACGGACAGTGCGGTTCTGATGGTGCTGGAGGCTGCAGATCACCCTTGACGAGTTGACATATCTCATCGATGACCTGCTTCTGGAATTGTGGCCTCCTAAGACAAGTGTTTTCAGACAAGTTCAGGTAGGATTGCTTTAACAAGTACCTTCGTTGGGTGTACGGTCTCCTTCTCTGTCTTCGTCTCCGTCTATACATTACTCTGCCACCTCTTCGATTGATCCTTTCAGTAACCAGTGTGTAAGCAGTTGCAATTAAAGGCAGGGAAAGCATAGGCCCCATCACTATCGATAATTACTTTCACTAATTTTAATAATCTCTCTACTCTATACTCTCTAATCACTGTACTCTGCACTCTCTGTACTCTCTACGCTGTGTACCAGTCAGTTTGATAGCCCCCAACAATATCAGTAAATAACTTCACTATGTAAAAACTATTTACAAAATAATTCCAATATATGAAAACTATTTACCAAAAATAAGTTGATAATACCTATTTATATTCCCTGTCCCAAATATCTGAGTACAATTTTCTTCAATTTTACTCTCGAAATAACTCACAATTAATTCTCCACCCTTCCTCCGAAGTTCAAAATGATGTCCGTAGTGCCCATTTCCTTCTCTTAGCCCCAGAAAAAGCAACTATTTCTCAGCACTCTTTTGGGCCTTGTATTGGCCCAGCGAAGTGCATGTTAGGTGCTGAAACTTGGGATGGGCCTTGTGTGGGCGATCATCTCGGCGATCAAAGTGGAAACTTAGGCACCTGTTTTTCCGGCGATATTTTGGG
Organism: Pristiophorus japonicus; assembly: GCF_044704955.1. Taxonomy (NCBI): domain Eukaryota; kingdom Metazoa; phylum Chordata; class Chondrichthyes; family Pristiophoridae; genus Pristiophorus; species Pristiophorus japonicus. The sequence continues at coordinate 65,017 of NW_027254872.1, forward strand.
CCTCGTTTCCATTTTTTGCTCAAAATGGGCGATAGATGGGCCATAGATGGGCGATGTGAAGTGGAAAGTCTAGCCCTTTCTTCTATATTGCTTACTTGGTACAATGTGTTTCCATTTGTCACGTCGTATTGTGGTATTGATAACACAAACCCTATTACATTCTGATGTCTGGTTACACACCTATTCTTAGGGACCCAGGCATGGCTTTTCCTCCATACCTCACAGGCTTGGGTATCATTCTTGCCCAATGTCCATTCAGCAAATACATCATTGGTTATCCAATCCGGCACCTCCCCATTCTGGAGTTGTTCTAGGTTATGTTCTACCGCATTGAACATCCAAGCCCCATATCCTGCACAAACTATCTCAGCCGCCATCCTTTTACTCATAGTTTGTCCTGCCTGGTTTACCAAATTTATCGTTTTTGCATGGTCCAGCAATGTATGGGCAACCTGTAGCAGTTCCCATTCCATCCCGTCCCCTAGCTGGGCCTGTATTCTCTCGTTATCATCTCCCCTTTGCAGCAGTCCTTTTAAGGTCTGTGTGAGGGTGATGACCTGCTCTTCTATTGTTTGAAGATCTATTGTATTAACCGTCGCAATGCCCACCGTGTATCCTGCACCCACCATTTCTAATATTCCCCTCTTTCTCCACCCACCTTTCCGTTTTTGTTCGGCTTTTTTACGCTGAACTTCATAGTCTTGGATTCGGGCCCCTCAAGGGCTCTTAGGATTAGGTTTTTATATAAGCTTATAGTTTTCTGACCACAAAACAGTGAGATAGTTATATCTGTTAGGTTTAATAATATCATAATTACCCTTTGGTGTACCCCGAAGTGGATTTTGTCTTTAGTTCTTTTCATTACCAATCCTCCGCTTGCCCCCTGTGTCATGTTTGGGCATCTTGGGGATTCTGTGGTCATTGTGGTTGGGACTATTGTGGTGGTTGGGATCTCTATCTTACACATGAACATTCCCCATAAGGAACCATTACCACGTTGTGATTCCCTGATGGGTATGAGGGTAGTCCCCTCTGCCTCTCTGGTGAGGTTACATCTTACCCACACACACTTGTGTGGATTTCCTTGGTCCGAGCCACTCATGCATGTCCATGATTGGTTCTGCCATGAGTATCCCTTATCTGGGCTTGTCCATTCCACTTCAAGTCGCCCCCTTTGGCATTTTCCACAAAAGATTGAGTTTGTAGTGGAAATATTTTCTTGATAGCCATCTGAGCAACTTACTGCTGGGTGGTGGTATAAGCTGGGGTTACCCAGTATTCTTCCTACTAGGACTAGGGTTGTGTAAAACACAACATGTTTTCCTGGTCATCACCGGTCAGTTAGGGTCTCATGTTACACATAACGTTTTAACTGTGTCCAATGTTTCCATCGTCCGGTTCCACCTATCGCCACGTACACGCACGTGTCGCTTACCATTATTACCTGTTGAGGGCCTGTCCATTTTGGTGAGAATCCAGGCTTTTCGGGGTTTATTTTTACCATTACCTTGCTCCCAACCTGTGGTATCTGAGCCTTTTGTTCCTTGGTGCCAGTTTCCAAGTCCTTGATCACTTGATGATCCCTGGCGTGAGCCTTCAGATCGTGTAATTATTTACATAATTCCATCACAAATCTCCTTACTCGCTCCCAGTAGGGTCCAACGTCATCACTCCCCATCACTAGAACCTCAGGTAATCTCATTGCCCGTCCTGTCATTAGTTCGAAAGGCGTGAGAGTCCGATGGGCCGGTTTGGGGTCGCCCTTAACTTCATTAAAATTCGGGGCAGCATATGTACCCATCCCTTTCCTGTCTCATCGATCACCTTGGCCAATGCGTTCTTCAGGGTCCTATTCATTTGTTCTACTAATCCGGATGATTGCGGACGATAGGGGATATGGAATTTCTGCCTGATTCCCAGTAGGGCACATGCTTGTTTCATGACTTTACCTGTGAAGTGTGTACTCTGATCTGAATCTATCTGTAGGGGCATTCCCCACCTAGGTATAATTTCTTGTGCTAATATTCTCGCCACCGTCTCAGCTGAGCAATTTCTAGTTGCGAAAGCTTCTACCCATTTTGTGAATTGACCTATTATAACCAAACAATACGTTTTTCCCTGGTGATGGCAGTGGGCCCGTGAAGTCTATCTGCGGGTTTTCCCATGGTCTCTTTGGTCAGGGTTGGTGTCCCATTCTGACCTTTATTTTCCCACCTGGGTTATGCTTTGCGCATGTTAAGCACTTCCTACAGTAATTTTCTATATCTCTTCCCATTCCCTTCCACCACCAGCATCGGGACATTGAACTCGTCATGCTGGTCTTACCTGTGTGTGCATACCCGTGGTATATACTCAATAAGTTTTGTCGTATGCAGTCTGGGGCTACCACATTACAATCTTTCCTCCAGATTCCGTCCACGCCTTGTTTAGCTTCCTGTCTTTTCCATTCATCTTTTTCCTGATGTTGGGTTGCCTCCTGTACTTTAAACACATTTACTTCTTCCGGCCGAAACGCACAAGCGCTTATTTTAGCCCGTAGGCCCCCTGCTTCTGCCACTCATTTAGCTGCCTCATCCGCCCATGCATTCCCTTGCTGATGTCTGTCACTGATTTTCTTATGGGCCTTGATCTTTATTATTGCACATTCCTGGGGCTGGAGGGAAGCCTTTACCAGTTCCTTAACTATGTTCTCGTGTTGAATTGGTCCTCCCACCGATGTCATATAACCTTGCCGACTCCAGGCTACCATATAATCGTGGACCACCCCAAACGCGTATCGGCTGTCTGTATATATTTACCCTTTTACCTTTTGCCTGTTTGAGGGCTTCTGTTAGGGCGACTAATTTGGCCACTTGGGCCGAGAGGCTCCCTTCTAACTGCCCTATTCCCCATGTTTGCCCTTCACCATCTACTACCGCCCACCCTGTTCGGGGCGTTCCGTTGATGTACCAACGGGACCCATTTATATAAAGGTCCATGTCTGCTCACTCGAGTGGCTCTTCCTTTATCGAGCTACTTTGCTCTGACCCCTCTATCGGGTTACATTCATGATCCTAGCCTTCTGTAATGATCCACCCTGCGGGGTTTTTACCGCTATCTTTTACTATCGTTACTGTGCCGCTCGGAGGTATTAGTACCACCTCTCACATCGCCCTTCTTGTGTCTGACACTGTTCTCCGTCTCCCTGTGTTTAGTAGCTCTACCGGGGTATGTTGCGTATGTAGGATAATTTGTCCTGACATTACTATGGGTTCACTAATTCTGACTGCCCAGGTTGCAGTCGAAAGCAGCAACACCTCTAGATAATCCTGCAGCTACAGGTTGTTGCTTAGTGGAGTAATACACCACCGGTTGTTGCCTGTCCCCATGTTGCTGGGTCACCACCGCATTATAGTGGTTTTTGCTGTGGTGATTATAAATGTGGAAGGGCTTATTCCGGTCCGATAGTCCCAGGGCGGGGGCACTCATGAGGGTCTGTTTCAGCTGTTGAAACACTGCTTCTTGTTCAGAGCCCCAGTCTACCGGCACTTGGGAGGGTTTTCCCCCTTTTAACATATCTTGTATGGGCTGAGCCATTTCTGCATATCCCGGGATAAAGTTCTGACAGTAATTATACAGTCCTAATACCTGTCTGACCCCCTTTATAGTCCCTGGCTTTGGCATCATCCTAATGGCCTCCTTTCTATTCTCAGGCATCTGCCTTTTCCCTTGTGTTACTACGTACACTAGGTACGTGACTTGGCCCTTCCCTATCTGGGTCTTTTTTGGGTTAGCTTTCAGCCCTGCCTGTTGTACGGTCTCAAGCACCGTGGACAATGCCAGCACGTGCTGTTTCTCCGTGGCGGACGCTATAAGAATGTTGTCCACATATTGCAAGAGGGTACTTCGTTCCCCTACAGCTATTGGCACCAGGACCCCAGTCAGCGTCCGGTGGAATATACTCAGGCTGTTATGGAATCCTTGGGGCACTCTAGTCCATGTATACTGCTTTCCTCTTACAGTGAAGGCCAACTTCCCTTGTGACTCCTTGTCCAAAATCTATTTGCTGTATCCAATTCGGTGAATATTTTATGTTCCGGGCCCAGGCCATTGAAAATCGTTGTCAGGCTGGCCACAATCGGGTGCTCCCGGGATGTAACTTTATTTAAGGCGGTATAGTCTATAGTCAGCCTATATGAGGATTCTGGTTTCTTTACTGGCCATACTGGTAAGTTAGTCGTAGCCATTGTTTGTCTCACCACCCCTTGCCTTTCCAATTCTTTCACTATCTGAAGGACAGCTGCTTCAGCGTCAGGTTTCAGCGGGTATTGCCAGTGGGTTTTATGTTCTGGGCCTGGGATCTTGACTGGCTCGGGCCCTACTAACCCACAGTTCTGTTTGTGTTGGGCCCATAGGGCAGGGTACAGGGTATAACTGATATATACTTCCCCAGGCACCCTTTGTTTCCCACTCGGGATCTATTGGAGGGATCCCGGCCACCCGCTGCTGCTGATGGCCCGGGTGGTTCCATTTACACTGAGTTTGGTGCTTGTCTCCCCAGACTACTCGGTTACGCTGGGGGTCTATTAGCACTCCTATTTCTCTTAATGTTTCTATTCCTAATATGGTGCCTTCGGGATTGGGGCAGTACCAAAACTGGGTGGGTAGTATTATCCCCTGTACTTCCAATAGTACAATTTCACTTAAAGTTGCCTTTCTGTTACCTCCTCCCACTCCTTGTATGCTGATCGTTTCCTTGGTAAGTGGGTAAGTCTAGATTAGTTATGGATATTGACGCTCCCGTGTCTATCAGCATCTCGCATTGCCGGCCCCCTAACACTGCGCTAACAAACATTCTTGGGTCCTCTCTTTGTGGTCCCACATCTTCACCGGGGGCCAGTGAGCCCTATTGAGTGGCTGCCAACCGTAGCATACTTATGATGTCCTCGTTAGAAAGCGTCTCTTGTCGGGTGGATGGCCGCGGAGGCTGCTGAGCTTCTCTAAGGAGCACTACCACTTCTCCCCTGGACAGGGGTGGTTCTCCTCCTGGGACTGCTCTAATCTGTCCGGGTCCCTGTCCTTCCACACCTCCCCCCTTAGCCCAGCATTTCCTCGCTGTATGGCCTAGTTTGTCACAGTTCTGGCACTTCGGCCTTGATTGTCTGCCCCTCCCTTGAGCCCCTTTTTTCTGCTGGCATTCTCTACTAAAGTGGCCTTCTTTTCCACAATTAAAACAAGTCAAGGGGGCTGTTCGTAGTTTTCCTTCCTCACTCGTTCCTTCCACAGCTGCTGCCACTGCGGCCACGTGTGCTTCTACCGTGGCTACTTTCCTTTTCTGAGTAGCATCCAGCTCAGATGCCCATCTGGACAAGTCGTCATAGTTTTGCCTTGTGACTAGCCCTGTTTTTAATACGTCTTGGTGTGCAGTACTTAACCCGTCTTTGTATATTTTTAGGATTGCTTGATTATCCCTGGTGTGGTTCAGTATTTCCGAATACGCTTGGAAGCTCAACCATTTCCGCTCTGCGTAGTCATGTGTGGATTCCCCCTTGTTTTGAGTGACCCCCCATGATTATTCCCCAGTTTATGGGTATTGCTCCTGCTACCCGAGTTACGTCTACTTTAAACACCTGATATTCTGCCTCCGACTGTGCAACAGTGGAGGCTATCAGCACACACCAAGTGCTGTCTCTGTATCGTTGTCCCAATTTCTTCAGTCATTTTTGCTCCTACTAATGCTTCCACATCTCGGTTGTGAAGGCTGTGGCATATTATTTCCCGTATTTTTTGCCAAAACTCTTCAGTACTTCGTCTTCTCTCTAACTTGGGTAACATTTGTAATAACTTCAATGTGTCCCCGGGTGTCAGTGACACATAGGTGGTTTATATCCGAGGGGCCACGGTGGGTATAGAGGGCATGCCCGGGTTGCCTCCGGCAGCCAGTACCACTGGGACAGTTGGGGTGCCGGGTACAGATTCTACCTTGATCGGGGCTGCCCGAACCTTCTGGTATGGGGGAGGCCCACCTTCTCTTCCCCAATCGTCATAGTGTGGGTTATATTTGCGAGCCTCATCGGCCAACTCATCCCACTCTGGTCCCCCACGGTTCTCGATTTATTCACTTGGGGGATATATTGGTACACCACGGTGCAGGCAGTGGGGTAGATGGTGCTGTAGCTCGCCCAGTTACTGCTGCACATTTTGTACCATTCTTACTGCTTGCTTCCGCCTCTTGCAACTTTTTTCTGTATTATCTGATCCTTTCTTTCCATCTCTTTATTTTGTTCCTGATAGCAGGCGAATACTACCATATGAGCCCGGTCCCCTTTATTTCTTGGCTGGCATACCCAGCACATTGCCTGCCTCTCCGGTGGGTCATCTGGTTGCAATCCCTTTTTCTTCATTCCCTCAATTAGTTTCACGTTTTTATCTGCTTGCATTTTCCCTATAGATCCCTCGGGACCCCAGTCATATTCGCTGGCCATTTCCATCGCTAAGGGGATACCTTTCCCTTAGTGGGCTACTCTTGTACCTCCGTCGTGTCTCCTGACCGATACTTGTTCCTTAGTACCGTGCCCCGGTTGACTGCGTTCGAGACTATCATATCCCAAGTCATCCTTATTCCTTGGTCTCCGTCCTCGCCGTGGTTCATTTATATGTTCTTTCTCCAGATTTCCTCCTTTCCCGCAAACAGTGTAACAGCTCTAACTTGTAGGTGGTATTTAAAACGTACTCACCCCAACAGCTGCCACGTCATTTTGGGGTTAGTGAGTCTGTATCCTGCCGACTACACCAGTTCATGGGGGAATCGCCTTTCTCCTCCCTTAACAAACCCCGATTCAACAGATGGACACCTTGGATAAGTTTCAATGACTTTAATTCCAACACGTGAAGGGGGAGCATCTCATTTCTCAGCCCCTGAGAAAGGATCTCCAACAAGCTGTTCAAATTGCACCTTTACAGGGTTTAGCACATGGACAGACCTGAACAGTGATGTGATTGGTTGTAGCAATGCATCACCAAATACCCGTTTGTTCCCTCCTTCCAAGTGTCACTCGCCTTATATTATATTGTTCCCTTAAGCCCGAGGGCAATGAGTGGTCACCTTGTGTACGTGCAGTTTTAAGCATACCTTCTGTTTAGCCAGCTCAGGGCGACATAATAGCCAGATAACATCTTTGATAATCAATCTTGCTCTTGCAGTTATCGGCCAGTTGCTGTACCTCCTGTGCTTTCTCCATCCACCACCTGTTCTTTAGGTCCCGGGTTTTTTGTTGGACCATTTCCTTTAGCCGTCTGTAATGCGGTTTTGCTGCTCCCGAGTTGGGTTGTTGCTTAAGGCTCAGAAATGCCCTGCGCTGCGAGACCATGCGCTCCATCCCGCCCGTCCCACACGACTGTGATCCCTTGTGTATCCCAACATAGTCACTGTCCACCCCACCCGAAAACCTGGCCATCTCCTGCCAGAGGCACAAAACCCTCACCAGGCGAGAGTGCGAGGGCTGGCGGGGAGGGAGGCGAGGCTGGCAGAGGGAGGCGAGGGATGCCCAGGTGAAGACATAGAGGGATGGGTAGAGGAGGATATCAACGTTAACGTTGGTGCCCAAGGAGACAGTGCAGGCCAGTGAGGCCGGGAGCGACGGGCAAGGGGGAAGAGGGCGCAGGCGGCGGGGTTTGGGGCAAGTTGGCGCTGATGGAGGATGAACATTTAGAAGCGGGCAAGGATTGAGTCTGGGGTGGGGATTGAGGAGTTTTGGTCCTGGGTGGGTGAGGTGCAGAAGACGTCACCGCCCCTAGCAACAGGCCTCCTATTGGCGGCCCCGCCCCCTGCCCCGCGGAGGACCGTTATGCTAATCATGCCCTCGCGCTCCCTCCCCCAACCGGTGAGAGCAAGGAGGGGGCGGGCCCTCCATCCAGACTGATTGACAGGGCCGGCAGCCAATCGCAAGGAGACTCTGGCTTGTGACGTCGGTTGATTTCGGCCAATGGCGAGCGGGGCACGAGGGAGGAGGGCGGGGAGAGAAGCGACGACGCCATTCTCCCCGGAGCGGCGCGCATGGAGGCGGTCTGCCGGGGAGCGAGTGGCCGCTGGTGTGATGCGGGGCGGGAGAGAGAGGTGAGAGTGAAGGGGATGTTCTCCGGTCCTCAGCGGCCATGTCGCTCAGTCAGAGCCACGCTTTCCGTCCGTCGATGGAGATGATGGAAGTTGGCTGCTCCCGCCTGCCACCCCCGGCCGCCGCTTTCCCCCCTCAACCAATCAGCGCGCCGCCTCCCCGCCCGTCACGTGATGGTTTGGCGGCCCGGGGCTCTCCCGCCGCGCTGCTATTGGCTGGGCGTCGGCTGGCTGCCTCCTGATTGGTGGGCGGGCCCACGTGCTGACCATCACCCTGTCTCTGGATGGAGACTGATTGACAGGCGGTTCCCGCCTTTCTCAACGGCTCGGCGGGGAGGGCCTCATTAGCATAACGGTCGGTCGCGCCTGACAATGGCGGGGGCGGGGCCACGCTGATTGACGTGTCGGCCCCCCACCAATGGGAAGCGTGTTGCTGGGGTGTGTGACGTGGAGCCCGGCGAGAGGCAGCCAATGGGAGTGTCCTCCCTCATCACTTGCTGCACACTATCCTTTTGTGTTTCCTGCACAAGTCCCCCCAGGTCCCGCTGTACTGCCGCACTTTGCAATCTTTCTCCATTTAAATCACAACTTGCTCTTTGATTGTTTCTGCCAAAGTGCCTGAGCTCACACTTTCCCACATTATACTCCATCTGACAAATGTTTCCCCTCACTGAGCCTGTCTCTGTCCTTTTGCAGGTTTTTTGTGTCCTCCTCACACATTGCTTTTCCTCCCATCTTTGTATCGTCAGCAAACTTGGCTCCGTTACACTCGGTCCCTTCTTCCAAGCCGTTAATACAGATTGTAAATAGTTGGGGCCCCAGCACTGATCCCTGCGGCACCCCACTAGTTACTGATTACCAACCCGACAATGACCCATTTATCCCCACTCTCTGTTCTCTGTTAGTTAGCCAATCCTCTATCCATGCTAATGGGTCCTTAGGTGTCTGACCCACAGTCCCTGTCACAGGTGGGACAGACAGTCGCTGAGGGAAGGGGAGGGTGGGACAGGTTTGCCGCACGCTCCTTCCACTGCCTGCGCTTGGTTTCTGCATGCTCTCGGCGACGAGACTCGAGGTGCTCAGCGCCCTCCCGGATGCACTTCCTCCACTTAGGGCGGACTGGTCTTTGGCCAGGGACTCCCAGGTGTCAGTGGGGATGTTGCACTTTATCAGGGAGGCTTTGAGGGTGTCCCTGTAACGTTTCCTCTGCCAACTTTGGCTCATTTGCCGTGAAGGAGTTCCGAGCAGAGCGCTTGCTTTGGGAGACTCGTGTCAGGCATGTGGACAATGTGACCTGCCCAGTGGAGCTGGTCAAGTGTGGTCAGTGCTTTAATGCTGGGGATGTTGGTCTGGACGAGGACACTAATGTTAGTGCGCCTGTCCTCCCAGGGGATTTGTAGGATCTTGCGGAGACATCGTTGGTGGTATTTCTCCAGTGACTTGCGGTGTCTACTGTACATGGTCCATGTCTCTGAGCCATACAGGAGGGCGGGTATTACTACAGCCCTGTAGACCATGAGCTTGGTGGCAGTTTTGAGGGCCTGGTCTTCGAACACTCTTTTCCTCAGGGAAACCAGTCACACCCACCCTTTCCTTCAACCAATGTCTGTCCCACCTGTGCCAGAGACTGTAATTCAGTATTGGACTTCCACTTGCTTTGAGTGGAAGCAAGTCTTCCTCGATTCCGAGGGACTGCCTATGATGATGATGAGGGCTGTAACCTACATTGGGACGCTCCGAGGTGGAGAAAGGCGTTCGTTTCCACCTGTGCTACTCACCCATGTTTCTTCTATCCTGCCAGGATCACCTACATCCCATCCACGGAGGGAGTGCAGTCGTCAATCCTGCTGGTCACCTCTGGCTCGTCCGTCCACAACACCGCCACCACCGGTGGGGAAGGGAAGCCATTTTGTGCTTGGTGCGGGGGAGGGGGAGCGAGTTATAGAGATCCAGTTCTTTGTCTTGACATGAAGTGAACCAAATTAAAGAGGACGTTGCGTTGGACCCATACCCAGGTAGGTGAGTCACACACTGGGCACACTAGAGTTTGACGGGTAGGGGTGGGAAATACACATGGATGGACATATACGGGGGATATTGTACAGCGAGGCTGGCTGTTTCAGCGGGGGGGGGATGGGTTTCACCAGGGGGAGGAGCTTCACCGGGGGGAGGGGGAGGAGTTTCTCACCTCATTCTTCGAAACCCCAATGAGCAGAGGCCCAACCTGCTCAACCTTTCTTCAGAAGACAACCCCCTTCATCTCAGGAATCAACCCGGTGAACCTTCTCTGAACTGCCTCCAATACAATTATATCCGTCCTTAAATACGGAGACCAAAACTGTACGCAGTACTCCAGGTGTGGCCTCACCAATACCCTGTACATTTGTAGCAGGACTTCCATACTTTTATATTCCATCCCCCTTGCAATAATAATTTCCCCCAAATACGTGCATTTACAGAAGAACATAAGAATTAGGAACAGGAGTAGGCCATCTAGCGCCTTGAGCCTACTCCGCCATTCAACAAGATCATGGCTGATCTGGCCGTGGACTCAGCTCCACTTACCCGCCCGCTCCCCTTAACCCTTAATTCCCTTATTGGTTAAAAATCGATCTATCTGTGACTTGAATACATTCAATGAGCTAGCCTCAACTGCTTCCTTGGGCAGAGAATTCCACAGATTCATAACACTCTGGGAGAAGAAATTCCTTCTCAACTCGGTTTTAAATTGGCTAACCCATATTTTGAGGCTGTGCCCCCTAGTTCTAGTCTCCCCGATCAGTGGAAACAGCCTCTATCTTGTCTATCCCTTTCATTATTTTAAATGTTTCTATAAGATCACCCCTCATCCTTCTGAACTCCAACGAGTAAAGACTCAGTCTACTCAATCTATCATCGTAAGGTAACCCCCTCATCTCCAGAATCAGCCGAGTGAATCGTCTCTGTACCCTCTCCAAAGATAGTATATCCTTCCTTCAGAAAGGTGACCAAAACTGCACACAGTACTCCAGGTGCGGCCTCACCAATACCCTGTACAGTTGCAGCAGGACCTCCCTGCTTTTGTACTCCATCCCTCTCGCAATGAAGGCCAATATTCCATTCGCCTTCCTGATTACCTGCTGCACCTGCAAACTAACTTTTTGGGATTCATGCACAAGGGGTCCAGGGTGTCCTTGGAGATGGAGCACGCGGTGTCCACCGGTACGCTCGCGGCCTTCCGCGAGAGGTGGGCACCGGAGGGACTGGAGTGCATCATCACGCCCGGCAACCAAATTTTAATTTGATTTTACGTTTTAAAGTTTAATTTGTTTTAATTGCCGGTGCTTTTAGTGTCCCCCTCTCCTTTTATAGGGGGCACTGGAAAAAGGAAAAATTTGATTTTAGTGCCCCAAAAAAAAAACACAAAAAAATAAATAAAAAAGGGGCCTTGTAAATGTCTTGTGTGTGTCATCCAGGTCGGGTGGCACGGATACATGTTTTATGTTTTTGCAGGTGAACTCCAAAAAGAGTTTCATGCACAAGGGGTCCAGGGTGTCCTTGGAGATGGAGCACGCGGTGTCCACCGGTACGCTCGCGGCCTTCCGCGAGAGGTGGGCACCGGAGGGACTGGAGTGCATCATCACGCCCGGCAACCAAATTTTAATTTGATTTTACGTTTTAAAGTTAATTTGTTTTAATTGCCGGTGCTTTTAGTGTCCCCTTCCCTTTTATAGGGGGCACTGGGGAAAAATTGTGATTTTAGTGCCCAAAAAAAAAAAAAGAAAAACACAAAAAAAAAAAGGGGGGAAAAAAAAGGGCCTTGTAAATGTCTGGAGTGTCACCCAGGTCGGGTGGCACCGTTTAATGTTTTATGTTTTGCAGGTGAACTCCAAAAAGAGTTTCATGCACAAGGACCCCCAGGTCCCTCTGCACCGCAGCATGTTGTAATTTATCCCCATTCAAATAATATTCCCTTTTACTGGGTTTTTTTCCCCAAGGTGGATGACCTCACATTTTCAGACATTGTATTCCATCTGCCAAACCTTAGCCCATTCGCTTAACCTATCTGAATCTCTTTGCAGCCTCTCTGTGTCCTCTACACTACCCACTTTCCCACTAATCTTTGTGTCACCTGCAAATTTTGTTACACTACATTCTGTCCCCTCTTCCAGGTCATCTATGTATATTGTAAACAGTTGTGGTCCCAGTACCGATCCCTGTGGCACACCACTAACCACCGATTTCCAACCCGAAAAGGATCCATTTATCCCGACTCTCTGCTTTCTGTTAGCGAGCCAATTCTCTATCCATGCTAATACATTTCCTCTGACTCCGCGTACCTTTATCTTCTGCAGTAACCTTTTGTGTGGCAACTTATCGAATGCCTTTTGGAAATCTAAATACACCACATCCATCGGTACACCTCTATCCACCATGCTCGTCATATCGTCAAAGAATTCCAGTAAATTAGTTGAACATGATTTCCCCTTCATGAATCCATGTTGCATCTGCTTGATTGCACTATTCCTATCTAGATGTCCCGCTATTTCTTCCTTAATGATAGCTTCAAGCATTTTCCCCACTACAGATGTTAAACTAACCGGCCGATAGTTACCTGCCTTTTGTCTGCCCCCTTTTTTAAACAGGCGTTACATTAGCTGCTTTCCAATCCGCTGGTACCTCCTCAGAGTCCAGAGAATTTTGGTAGATTATAACAAATGCATCTGCTATAACTTCCGCCATCTCTTTTAATACCCTAGGATTTCATCAGGACCAGGGGACTTGTCGACCTTGAGTCCCATTAGCCTGTCCAGCACTACCCCCCTAGTGATAGTGATTATCTCAAGGTCCTCCCTTCCCACATTCCTGTGACCAGCAACTTTTGGCATGTTTTTTGTGTCTTCCACTGTGAAGACCAAAGCAAAATAATTGTTTAAGGTCTCAGCCATTTCCACATTTCCCATTATTAAATCCCCCTTCTCATCTTCTAAGGGACCAACATTTACTTTGTCACTCTTTTCCGTTTTATATATCGGTAAAAGCTTTTACTATCTGTTTTTATGTTTTGCGCAAGTTTACTTTCGTAATCTATCTTTCCTTTCTTCATTGCTTTCTTAGTCATTCTTTGCTGTCGTTTAAAATTTTCCCAATCTGCTAGTTTCCCACTAACCTTGGCCACCTTATACGCATTGGTTTTTAATTTGATACTCTCCTTTATTTCCTTGGTTATCCACGGCTGGTTATCCCTTCTCTTACCGCCCTTCTTTTTCACTGGAATATATTTTTGTTGTGCACTATGAAAGAGCTCCTTAAAAGTCCTCCACTGTTCCTCAATTGTGCCACCGTTTAGTCTGTATTTCCAGTCTACTTTAGCCAACTCTGCCCTCATCCCACTGTAGTCCCCTTTGTTTAAGCATTGTATGCTCGTTTGAGACACTACTTCCTCACCCTCAATCTGTATTATAAATTCAACCATACTGTGATCACTCATTCCGAGAGGATCTTTTACTCGGAGATCGTTTATTATTCCTGTCTCATTACACAGGACCAGATCTAAGATAGCTTGCTCCCTTGTAGGTTCTGTAACATACTGTTCTAAGAAACAATCCCGTATGCATTCTATGAATTCCTCCTCAAGGCTACCCCGTGCGATTTGATTTGAACAATCGATATGTAGGTTAAAATCCCCCATGATTACTGCCATTCCTTTTTCACATGCCTCTATTATTCCCTTGATTATTGTCCGCTCCACCATGAAGTTATTATTTGGGGGCCGAAAACTATGCCCACCAGTGACTTTTTCCCCTTACTATCTCTAATCTCCACCCACAATGATTCAACATTTTGTTCATTAGAGCCAATATCATCTCTCACAACTGCCCTGATATCATCCTTTATTAACAGAGCTACCCCACCACGGTGCCATGAACTTGGCTGCTGCTGCCCTCTCCTGATGAGCCATCCCCCTCAACAGTACTCAAAGCGGTGTATCTGTTTTGCAGGGGGATGACCGCAGGGACCCCTGCACTACCTTCCTTGCACTGCTCTTCCTGCTGGTCTTCCATTCCCTATCTGGCTGTGGACCCTTCACCTGCGGTAAGACCAACTCACTACACGTGCTACTCACGTCATTCTCAGCATCGTGGATGCTCCAGAGTGAATCCACCCTCAGCTCCAATTCCGCAACGCGGACCGTCAGGAGCTGGAGGCGGATACACTTCCCGCACACGTAGTCGTCAGGGACACCGGAAGTGTCCCCGAGTTCCCGCATGGTACAGGAGGAGCATATCACGTGACCGAGCTCTCCTGCCATGACTTAACCCTGAGATACACCTAAATTGGCAACAACAATGCTAAAGTTTACTCACTGTTATAGAAGAGAAAAAAGAAAAACTACTCACCAATCACCAGCCAATCACTTACCCCCTTGGCTGTGACGTCACCTTTCTGTTTCTTTCCACTTCTTTTTTGCCTTCTCCCTGTCGCTGCACAAGCCACGCCTCTCCACGCACTCCGACGCTGCTCCCGACTCAGCGACGCACCGCCCGACCTCACGGCCTCACGACTCAGATCCCAGGCAGCGGTCGTGAAGCGATGATCTTCTGGTTATTTCTCTGACCGGGGACCGGGTTAAGAATAAATGTCCCCAGATCTTGTGAGAACGGAAATAAGTGGCCTGGATATCACGTGGTGGATAAAGTGAGAAGTTAAGAAACAGGCGAATGATGTTTCTGAGGAAGTAACGTTGTGAAACGTTCCCTGTGTGTACCTTTCTTGATTGAGTGCTGGAGGTACAATTAGCATGGGGGGAATCTAGAACTAGGGGGCATAGTGTCAGAATAAGGGGTCTCCCATTTAAGACAGAGATGAGGAGGAATTTCTTCTCTCAGAGGGCCATGAATCTGTGGAATTC
>NW_027254872.1:85000-98757 GCF_044704955.1 Pristiophorus japonicus
ACCTCCCTCGCGCTCCCCCCTCCCGACCTCCCTCGCGCTCCCCCCTCCCGACCTCCCTCGCTCCCCCCTCCCGACCTCCCTCGCTCCCCCCTCCCGACCTCCCTCGCTCTCCCCCTCCCGACCTCCCTCGCTCTCCCCCCTCCCGACCTCCCTCGCTCTCCCCTCCCGACCTCCCTCGCTCTCCCCCCTCCCGACCTCCCTCGCTCTCCCCCCTCCCGACCTCCCTCGCTCTCCCCCCTCCCGACCTCCCTCGCTCTCCCCCCTCCCGACCTCCCTCGCTCTCCCCCCTCCCGACCTCCCTCGCTCTCCCCCCTCCCGACCTCCCTCGCTCTCCCCCCTCCCGACCTCCCTCGCTCTCCCCCCTCCCGACCTCCCTCGCTCTCCCCCCTCCCGACCTCCCTCGCTCTCTCCCCTCCCGACCTCCCTCGCTCTCTCCCCTCCCGACCTCCCTCGCTCTCTCCCCTCCCGACCTCCCTCGCTCTCTCCCCTCCCGACCTCCCTCGCTCTCTCCCCTCCCGACCTCCCTCGCTCTCTCCCCTCCCGACCTCCCTCGCTCTCTCCCCTCCCGACCTCCCTCGCTCTCTCCCCTCCCGACCTCCCTCGCTCTCTCCCCTCCCGACCTCCCTCGCTCTCCCCCCTCCCGACCTCCCTCGCTTTCCCCCCTGCCAACTTCCCTCGCTTTCCCCCCTGCCAACTTCCCTCGCTCTCCCCCCCCCCCCCCCGACCTCCCTCGCTCTCCCCCTTCCCGACCTCCCTCGCTCTCACCTCCCTCTCTCTCTCTCTCCCCTGGTGGAAGGAGTTCAGATATGGATCAGCTGTGATCTCATTGAATGTCGTAACAGGCTCGAGGGACTGAATGGGCCTCCTCCTGTTCCTGTGTAACAGGCTCGAGGGGCTGAATGGGCCTCCTCCTGTTCCTGTGTAACAGGCTCGAGGGGCTGAATGGGCCTCCTCCTGTTCCTGTGTAACAGGCTCGAGGGGCTGAATGGGCCTCCTCCTGTTCCTGTGTAACAGCCTCGAGGGGCTGAATGGACCTCCTCCTGTTCTACACAACAGGCCTGTTAAAGTCGGTTTAACATCTCATCCGAAAGACGGCACCCCCGACAGTGCAGCGTTCCCTCAGTACTGGCCCCGGGGAGTGTGGGCCTGGATTATGGGGCTCGAGACCTAGAGTATATACATCTACCCCCGACAGTGCGGCACTCCCTCAGCGGTGCCTGGAGTTGTTAGTGAGCTGTATTTAACTCCCTTCATTGCAGAGAGGAGCCAGAGACTGACGGTGGTGAACTGCCTAACCTGCGGACTGACCAAGAGGTTCCCTCATAATCCCGGCTACTGTCTCTGGGCGGACAGGCCCGAGGCCCAACTCCAGCCCCAGGCTCAATGCGAGGCCCAGTGTCAGGCCCAGACAGGTGAGTGTTGGGTGGGATCGGGTTGGTGGCCGCTTCCCATCATTACGGAAAAGATGTGACTGCGCTCGAGGCGGCACAGAGGAGATTTACGAGGGAGGATATATTGGCCTTGGAGGGAGCGCAGAGTAGGTTTACCAGAATGATACCCGGACTCCGAGGGTTAAATTACGAGGAGAGATTACACAAACTAAGGATGTATTCCCTGGAATTTAGTAGGTTCAGGGGGTGATCGGATCGAAGTTTTCAGGATATTTAGGGGAACAGATAGGGTAGGTAGAGAGAGACTATTTCTGCTGGTTGGGGAGTCTCGCACTCGGGGCATAGACTGAAAATTAGAGCCAGGCCTTTCAGGGAACAAGGAAAGCTTTGGATTTATATGGCGCCTTTCACGACCATCGAACATCTCAAAGCACTTTACAGCCAATGAAGTACATTTTTGGAGTGTAGTCACTGTTGTAATATGGGAAACGCGGCGGCCAGTTTGCGCACAGCAAGCTCCCACACACGGCAATGTGAGAATGACCAGTTCATCTGTTTTTGTTATGTTGATTTTGAAGGATAAATATTGGCCGGGACACCGGGGAGAACTTCCCTGCTTTTCTTCGAAATAATGCGATGGGATCTTTTACGTCCACCGGAGAGAGCAGACAGGGCCTCGGTTTGACGGAACCTCTCCCTCAGCACTGCCCCTCCTACAGTGCGGCACTCCCTCAGTACTGCCCCTCCGACGGTGCGGCGCTCCCTCAGTACTGCCCCTCCGACAGTGCGGCGCTCCCTCAGTACCGTCCCTCCGACAGTGCGGCACTCCCTCAGCACCGTCCCTCCGACAGTGCGGCACTCCCTCAGCACCGTCCCTCCGACAGTGCGGCACTCCCTCAGCACCGTCCCTCCGACAGTGCGGCACTCCCTCAGCACCGTCCCTCCGACAGTGCGGCACTCCCTCAGCTCCGACAGTGCGGCACTCCCTCAGCACCGTCCCTCCGACAGTGCGGCACTCCCTCAGCACCGTCCCTCCGACAGTGAGGCACTCCCTCAGTACTGCCCCTCCGACAGTGCGGCGCTCCCTCAGTACTGCCCCTCCGACAGTGCGGCACTCCCTCAGTACTGCCCCTCTGACAGTGCGGCACTCCCTCCGTACTGCCCCTCTGACAGTGCGGCACTCCTTCAGCACTGCCCCTCCGACAGTGCGGCACTCCCTCCGTACTGCCCCTCTGACAGTGCGGCACTCCTTCAGCACTGCCCCTCCGACAGTGCGGCACTCCTTCAGCACTGCCCCTCCGACAGTGCGGCACTCCCTCCGTACTGCCCCTCTGACAGTGCGGCACTCCTTCAGCAATGCCCCTCTGACAGTGCGGCACTCCCTCCGTACTGCCCCTCCGACAGTGCGGCACTCCTTCAGCAATGCCCCTCTGACAGTGCGGCACTCCTTCAGCACTGCCCCTCCGACAGTGCGGCACTCCTTCAGCACTGCCCCTCCGACAGTGCGGCGCTCCCTCAGTACTGCCCCTCCGACAGTGCGGCGCTCCCTCAGCACCGTCCCTCCAACAGTGCGGCACTCCCTCAGCAATGCACTGGGATGTCAGCCTAGATTTATGTGCTCAAGTTCCTGGACTTGAACCCAAAGCCATCTGACTCACTTTGTGGGAATACACATCAAATGGTCGTGTTGTGTTCCTAACACAGATGAGGCTGCACACAGGGAGGTTAAAGTAACAGTGACCTCGGTCTTTATTAAAACACTCCAGAGTGAGGAACAGACCTGAGGCGCCGGCTTATATACAGTGCTCCCAAGGGATGCTGGGATCCCTTGGGACTTCAGGGGAAGTGCTCCCTGGTGGCAGAACATGGGAGTGCATGCTTTACAGATACACAACAGGTGGGACACTGAGAAGTGTCGAGGAACCGAGGGACCTTGGCGTGCAGGTCCACAGATCCCTGAAGGTAGCAGGCCAGGTAGATAAGGTGGTTAAGAAGGCATACGGAATACTTGCCTTTATTAGCCGAGGCATAGAACATAAGAATTAGGAGCAGGCGTCGGCCATAGCAAGTCATGCATCCCAATTTGCCGATGAGACAAAGATCGGTGACATTGTAGGCAGTGTGGATGGAAATTACACCGGGATTAAGTGACCGGGCAAAACGGAGGCAGATACAGTTCAGTGTCGGCAAATGTGAGGTCATCCACTTTGGACCTAAAAAGGATCGAACAGGGTCCTTTCTAAATGGTGAAAAGCTAAAAACAGTGGTGGTCCAGAGACTGTGGGTCCAGGTACACAGATCATTAAAAGGTCAGGAACAGCTCCAGAAATAATCCAAAAGGTTACTGGGATGCTGGCCTTTATATCCTGAGGACTAGAATACAAGGGGGTAGAAGTTATACTGCAGCTGTACAGAACCCTGGTTAGACCACACCTGGAGCACTGTGAGCAGTTCTGAGCACCACACCTTCGGGAGGATATATTGGCCTTGGAGGGAGCACAGCGTGGGTTTACCAGAATGAAACCCGGACTCCGAGGGTTAAGTTACGAAGAGAGATTACACAAACTAGGGAGGTATTCCCTGGAATTTAGAAGGTTGAGGGGAGATCTGATCGAAGTTTTCAGGATATTAAGGGGAACTGATGGGGTAGGTAGAGAGAAATTACTTCCGCTGGTTGGGGAGTCTCGGACTAGGGGCACAGTCTAAACATTAGAGCCAGACCTTTCAGGAGTGAGATTGGGGAACACTTCTACACAAACAGGGTGGGAGAGGTTTGGAACTCTCTTCCACAAATGGCAATTGATGCTGGGGGTCAATTGTTCATTTTAAAGTGGAGATTGAAAGCTTTCTGTTAACCATTGAGGGGTATGGGGCAAAGGCGGGTATATGGAGTTAGGTCACAGATCAGCCGTGATCTCATTGAATAGGGGGCACGTGTAACAGGCTCGAGGGACTGAATGGGCCTCCTCCTGTTCCTGTGTAACAGGCTCGGGGGGCTGAATGGGCCTCCTCCTGTTCCTGTGTAACAGGCTCAAGGGGCTGAATGGGCCTCCTCCTGTTCCTGTGTAACAGGCTCGAGGGGCTGAATTGGTCTCCTCCTGTTCCTGTGTAACAGGCTCGAGGGGCTGAATGGGCCTCCTCCTGTTCCTGCGATCATCACAGGGAACTCCCAGCCCAGCAGAGTGGGTTGTACAGAGGGTGAAATGGACAGACGGTGCCTCTGGGAATCCCGCTCCCAGCCCAGCAGAGGGCGTCCCACCCCCACAGGGAACTCCCAGCCCAGCAGAGGGCGTCCCATTCCCACAGGGAACTCCCAGCCCAGCAGAGGGCGTCCCATTCCCACAGGGAAATCCCAGCCCAGCAGAGGGCGTCCCATTCCCACAGGGAACTCCCAGCCCAGCAGAGGGCGACCCATTCCCACAGGGAACTCCCAGCCCAGCAGAGGGCGTCCCATTCCCACAGGGAACTCCCAGCCCATCTCCGCGGAGACAGCTGTTTGTGTCCGATTGAAGGACGGGCGAGGGGAGCGGAGTCAGTGAGAGTCTTGGAGAAACAGTCTCGGTCCCAGAAAACACATCCATGTACACAAACCAGAGAGTCAATGTGCAGATACAGCCAGCAATTGGGAAGGCAAATAGCCATGTTGGCCTTTTTTGTAAGGGGGTTGGAGGATAAGAGCAAGGAAGTCTTGCTACAGTTGTACAGGGCCCTGGTGAGACCACACCTGGAATACTGCGCACAGTTCTGGTCTCCTTATCTGAGGAAGGATTATCATCATCATAGGCAGTCCCTCGGAATCTTAACATGAGTCCTCAGGTGGCTGAACAGTCCAATACGAGACCCACAGTCCCTGTCACAGGTGGGACAGACAGTCGCTGAGGGAAGGAGAGGGTGGGACTGGTTTGCCGCACGCTCCTTCCACTGCCTGCGCTTGGTTTCTGCATGCTCTTGGCAACGAGACTCGAGGAGCTCAGCGCCCTCCCGGATGCACTTCCTCCACTTAGGGCCATCTTTGGCCAGGGACTCCCAGGTGTCAGTGGGGATGTTGCACTTTATCAGGGAGGCTTTGAGGGTGTCCCTGTAACGTTTCCTCTGCCCACCTTTGGCTCATTTGTCATGAAGTTCCAAGTAGAGCACTTGCTTTGGGAGTCTCGTGTCAGGCATGCGGACAATGTGGCCTGCCCAGCGGAGCTGGTCAAGTGTGGTCAGTGCTTCAATGCTGGGGATGTTGGCCTGGTCGAGGACACTAATGTTGGTGCATCTGTCTACCCAGGGTATTTGTAGGATCTTGCGAAGACATCGTTGGTGGTATTTCTGCAGCGACTTGAGGTGTTTACTGGACATGATCCATGTCTCTGAGCCATACAGGAGGGCGGGTATTACTACAGCCCTGTAGACCATGAGCTTGGTGGCAGTTTTGAGGGCTTGGTCTTCAAACACTCCTTTCCTCAGGCGGTCGAAGGCTGCACTGGCGCACTGGATGCGGTGTTGGATCTCGTCGTCAATGCTTGGTCAATGAGGACGGATATACCTGCCTTGGAGGCGGAACAACGGAGGTTCACCAGCCTGATTCCTGGGATGAGAGGGCTGTCTTATGAGGAGAGATTGTGTAGAATGGGCCTGTACTCTCCGGAGTTTAGAAGAATGAGAGGTGATCTGATTGAAAGATGTCAGATTCTGAGGGGGATTGACAGGGTAGATGCTGAGAGGATGTTTCCCGGAGCTGGAGATTCTAGAACCAGGGGTCACAGTCTCAGGATAAGGGGTCGGCCATTTAGGACGGAGATGAGGAGAAATGTCTTCACTCGGAGAGTGATGAATCTTAGGAATTCTCTACCCAGGGGGCTGTGGAGGCTCAGTCGTTGAGTATATTCAAGGCTGAGATCGATAGATTTTTGGACGCGAGGGGTATCGAGGGATATGGGGACAGTGCAGGGAAGTGGAGTTAAGGTCGAAGATCAGCCATGATTTTATTGAATGGGGGAGCAGGCTCGAGAGGCTGAACGGCCAACTCCTGTTCCTAATTCTTATGTTCTTAAGTTCCCCCATGCTCTTCTTCCAAAGGTGCCGTGGGGTCATTTACGTCCACCTGAGAGGGCAGACAGGGTCTCGGTTTAACGTCTTATCCCAAAAGACGGCACCTCCGACAATGCGGCGCTCCCTCAGCACTGCCCCTCCGACAGTGCGGCGCTCCCTCAGCACTGCCCCTCCGACAGTGCGGCGCTCCCTCAGCACTGCCCCTCCGACAGTGTGGCGCTCTCTCAGTACTGGCCCCGGGGAATGTGGGCCTGGATTATGGGGCTCGAGTCTCTCTCGTGCTCTCTCAGACAACCCCTCTGCTCATTTAGCCAATGGGTCTTCTTCTTCCCTTCAGGTCAGAGGTCACACGGGTCGGTCACGTTCGAAGGTGCCGGGGTCGAGGCGGAGGCAACTGACAGCAAGAAGTGACCGTGAGCAAAAATGGGGGCAGGGTCACACAGTGAGTGACCTTTACCCTGAATAAACAATGACTTTGTACAGTTACAGTGCGTGATCCTTACTGTGAATAAACAGTAACTCTGTACAGGACTAATTAGCAATCTTGTTGTGCGAGGTCCCTTGGGGAAGAGTGACCATAATATGGTGGCATTCTTTATTAAAATGGAGAGTGACATAGTTAATTCAGAGACTAGGGTCCTCAACTTAAGGAAAGGTAACTTCGATGGTATGAAACGTGAATTGGCTAGAATAGACTGGCAAATGATACTTAAAGGGTTGACAGTGGATAGGCAATGGCAAACATTTAAGGATCACATGGATGAACTTCAACAATTGTACATCCTTGTCTGGAGTAAAAATAAAATGGGGAAAGTAGCTCAACCATGACTAACAAGGGAAATTAAGAATAGTGTTAATCCAAGGAAGAGGCATAAATTGGCCAGAAAAAGCAGCAAATCTGAGGACTGGGAGAAATTTAGAATCTCGCAGAGGAGGACAAAATGTTTGATTAGGAGGGGGGAAATAGCGTACCACAGGAAGCTTGCTGGGAAATTAAAAACTGACTGCAAAAGCTTCTATAGATATGTGAAGAGAAAAAGATTAGTGAAGACAAACGTAGGTCCCTTGCAGTTAGATTCAGGTGAATTTATAATGGGGAACAAAGAAATGGCAGACCAGTTGAACAAATATTTTGGTTCTGTCTTCACGAAGGAAGACACAAGTAATCTTCCGGAAATACTAGGGGACCGAGGGTCCAGGGAGAAGGAGGAACTGAAGGAAATCCTTATTCGGCAGGAAATTGTGTTCGAGAAATTGATGGGACTGAAGGCCGATAAATCCCCGGGGCCTGATAGTCTGCATCCCAGAGTACTTAAGGAAGTGGCCCTCGAAATAGTGGATGCATTGGTGATCATTTTCCAACAGTCTATTGACTCTGGATCAGTTCATATGGACTGGAGGGTAGCTAATGTAACACCACTTTTTAGAAAAGGAGGGAGAGAGAAAACGGGTAATTATAGACCGGTTAGCCTGACATCAGTAGTGGGGAAAATGTTGGAATCAATTATTAAAGATGAAATAGCAGTGCATTTGGAAAGCAGTGACAGGATCGGTCCAAGTCAGCATGGATTTATGAAAGGGAAATCATGCTTGACAAATCTTCTGGAATTTTTTGAGGATGTAACTTGTAGAGTGGACAAGGGAGAACCAGTGGATGTGGTGCATTTGGACTTTCAAAAGGCTTTTGACAAGGTCCGACACAAGAGATTGGTGTGCAAAATCGAAACACATGGTATTGGGGGTAATGTACTGATGTGGATGGAGAACTGGTTGGCAGACAGGAAGCAGAGAGTCGGGATTAACGGGTCCTTTTCAGAATGGCAGGCAGTGACTAGTGGGGTGCCGCAGGGCTCAGTGCTGGGACCCCAGCTCTTTACAATATACATTAACGATTTAGATAAAGGAATTGAGTGTAATATCTCCAAATTTGCAGATGACACTAAACTGGGTGGCGGTGTGAGTTGTGAGGAGGACGCTAAGAGGCTGCAGGGTGATTTGGACAGGTTAGGTGAGTGGGCAAATGCATGGCAGATGCAATATAATGTGGATAAATGTGAGGTTATCCACTTTGGCAGCAAAAACACGAAGGCAGAATATTATCTGAATGGCGGCAGATTAGGAAAAGGGGAGGTGCAATGAGAGCTGGATGTCATGGTACATCAGTCATTGAAAGTTGGCATGTACGTAC
Organism: Pristiophorus japonicus; assembly: GCF_044704955.1. Lineage (NCBI taxonomy): Eukaryota > Metazoa > Chordata > Chondrichthyes > Pristiophoridae > Pristiophorus > Pristiophorus japonicus. The sequence continues at coordinate 93,617 of NW_027254872.1, forward strand.
AGCAGGCAGTGAAAAAGGCAAATGGTATGTTGGCCTTCAATGCTCGGGGATTTGAGTATCGGATCAGAGAAGTCTTACTACAGTTGTACAGGGCCTTGGTGAGGCCTCACCTGGAATATCGTGTTCAGTTTTGGTCTCCTAATCTGAGGAAGGACGTTTTTGCTATTGAGGGTGTGCAGCGAAGGTTCACCAGACTGATTCCCGGGATGGCAGGACTGACATATGAGGAGAGACTGGATCGACTGGGCCTGCATTCACTGGAGTTGAGAAGGATAAGAACATAAGAACATAAGAATTAGGAACAGGAGTAGGCCATCGAGCCCCTCGAGCCTGCTCCACCATTCAACAAGATCATGGCTCCACTTACCCGCCCGCTCCCCATAACCCTTAATTCCCGTATTGGTTAAAAATCTATCTACCTGTGACTTGAATACATTCAATGAGCTAGCCTCAACTGCTTCCTTGGGCAGAGAATTCCACAGATTCACAACCCTTTGGGAGAAGAAATTCCTTCTCAACTCGGTTTTAAATTGGTCCCCCATATTTTGAGGCTGTGCCCCCTAGTTCTAGTCTCCCCGACCAGTGGAAACAATCTCTCTGCGTCTGTCTTGTCTATCCCTTTCATTATTTTAAATGTTTCTAAAAGATCACCCCTCATCCTTCTGAACTCCAATGAGTAAAGACCCAGTCTACTCAATCTATCATCATAAGGTAACCCCCTCATCTCCGGAATCAGCCTAGTGAATCGTCTCTGTACCCCTTCCAAAGCTAGTATATCCTTCCTTAAGTAAGGTGACCAAAACTGCACGCAGTGCTCCAGGTGCGGCCTCACCAATACCCTGTACAGTTGCAGCAGGACCTCCCTGCTTTTGTACTCCATCCCTCTCGCAATGAAGGCCAACATTCCATTCGCCTTCCTGATTACCTGCTGCACCTGCAAACTAACTTTTTGGGATTCATCATCACGCCCGGCAACCAAATTTTAATTTGATTTTACGTTTTAAAGTTTAATTTGTTTTAATTACCGGTGTTTTTAGTGTCCCCTTCCCTTTTATAGGGGGCACTGGGGAAAAATTGTGATTTTAGTGCCCAAAAAAAAACCAAAAAAAGAAGGAAAAAAAAAAAACCCCCAAAAAAAAACCAAAAAAAAAGAAAAAAAGGGCCTTGTAAATGTCTGGTGTGTCACCCAGGTCGGGTGGCACGGTTTAACGTGTTTTGTTTTGCAGATAAACTCCAAAAAGAGTTTCATGCACAAGGACCCCCAGGTCCCTCTGCACCACAGCATGTTGTAATTTATCCCCATTCAAATAATATTCCCTTTTTTTGTTTTTTTTCCCCAAGGTGGATGACCTCACACTTTCCGACATTGTATTCCATCTGCCAAACCTTAGCCCATTCACTTAACCTATCTAAATCTCTTTGCAGCCTCTCTGTGTCCTCTACACAACCCGCTTTCCCACTAATCTTTGTGTCATCTGCAAATTTTGTTACGCTACACTCTGTCCCCTCTTCCAGGTCATCTTTGTATATTATAAACAGTTGTGGTCCCAGCACCGATCCCTGTGGCACACCACTAACCACCGATTTCCAACCCGAAAAGGACCCATTTATCCCGACTCTCTGCTTTCTGTTAGCCAGCCAATTCTCTATCCATGCTCATACATTTCCTCTGACTCCGCGTACCTTTATCTTCTGCAGTAACCTTTTGTGTGGCACCTTATCGAATGCATTTTGGAAATCTAAATACACCACATCCATCGGTACACCTCTATCCACCATGCTCGTTATATCCTCAAAGAATTCCAGTAAATTAGTTAAACATGATTTCCCCTTCATGAATCCATGTTGCGTCTGCTTGATTGCACTATTCCAACTAGATGTCCCGCTATTTCTTCCTTAATGATAGTTTCAAGCATTTTCCCCACTACAGATGTTAAACTAACCGGCCTATAGTTACCTGCCTTTTGTCTGCCCCCTTTTTTAAACAGAGGCGTTACATTAGCTGCTTTCCAATCCGCTGGTACCTCCCCAGAGTCCAGAGAATTTTGGTAGATTATAACGAATGCATCTGCTATAACTTCCGCCATCTCTTTTAATACCCTGGGATGCATTTCATCAGGACCAGGGGACTTGTCTACCTTGAGTCCCATTAGCCTGTCCAGCACTGCCCCGCGAGTGATAGTGATTGTCTCAAGGTCCTCCTTTCCCACATTCCTGTGACCAGCAATTTTTGGCATGGTTTTTGTGTCTTCCACTGTGAAGACCGAAGCAAAATAATTATTTAAGGTCTCAGCCATTTCCACATTTCCCATTATTAAATCCCCCTTCTCATCTTCTAAGGGACCAACATTTACTTTGTCACTCTTTTCCGTTTTATATATCTGTAAAAGCTTTTACTATCTGTTTTTAATGTTTTGCGCAAGTTTACCTTCGTCATCTATCTTTCCTTTCTTTATTGCTTTCTTAGTCATTCTTTGCTGTTGTTTAACATTTTCCCAATCTTCTAGTTTCCCATGTAGTTCTATGTAGACAACTGCAGTTCTATGAGAGGGGATCTCATAGAAACATATAAAATTCTGACTGGACTGGACAGGTTAGATGCAGGAAGAATGTTCCCGATGTTGGGGAAGTCCAGAACCAGGGGACACAGTCTTAGGATAAGGGGTAGGCTATTTAGGACTGAGATAAGAAAAAATTTCTTCACTCAGATAGTTGTTAACCTGTGGAATTCCCTACCGCAGAGAGTTGTTGAGGCCAGTTCATTGGATATATTCAAGAGGGAGTTAGATATGGCCCTTACGGCTGAAGGGATCAAGTGGTATGGAGAGAAAGCAGGAAAGGGGTACTGAGGGAATGATCAGCGATGATCTTATTGAATGGCAGTGCAGGTTCCAAGGGTGGAATGGCCTACTCCTGCACCTATTTTCTATGTTTTTATGTTTCTACACAGTTAGTGACCCTTGCCCTGAATAAACCGTGCATCTGGACAATTACACAGTGAGTGACCCTTACTCTGAATAAACAGTGACTTTGTACAGTTAGTGAGTGACCCTTACCCTGAATAAACAGTGACTCTGGACAGTTACACAGTTAGTGACCCTTACCCTGAATAAACAGTGACTCTGTGCAGTTACTGAGTGACCCTTACCCTGAATAAACAGTGACTCTGTACCGTTACAGTGAGTGACCCTTACCCTGAATAAACAGTGACTCTGGACAGTTACACAGTTAGTGACCCTTACCCTGAATAAACAGTGACTCTGTGCAGTTACTGAGTGACCCTTACCCTGAATAAACAGTGACTCTGTACCGTTACAGTGAGTGACCCTTACCCTGAATAAACAGTGACTCTGTACAGTTACACAGTTAGTGACCCTTACCCTGAATAAACAGTGACTCTGTACAGTTACACAGTGAGTGACCCTTACCCTGAATAAACAGTGACTCTGTACAGTTACTGAGTGACCCTTACCCTGAATAAACAGTGACTCTGTACCGTTACAGTGACTCTGTACCATTACAGTGAGTGACCCTTACCCTGAATAAACAGTGACTCTGTACAGTTACAGTTAGTGACCCTTACCCTGAATAAACAGTGACTCTGTACAGTTACAGTGAGTGACCCTTACCCTGAATAAACAGTGACTCTGTGCAGTTTTTTTAAAAAAATTCGTTGCCAATCTTTCCAATTCTTTGTCAAATCACAAACGCCAGAGGTCACCTTGCACACATCAAGGATCACTCTGCGCCAATGCTCTTAGCTAAAAGGCCTAGAGCCACTGCACCGTTCCTGGAAGTACTGCAATACCAGGTTCGTGCCATGGAGGTGAATGGGTCAGGCCCCCACCCACCAGATACGACACTTGATCTTAGCCAAAAGGTTGTCTCTGTACAGTTACAGTGAGTGACCCTTACCCTGAATAAACAATGACTCTGTACAGTTACTGAGTGACCTTACCCTGAATAAACAGTGACTCTGTACAGTTACAGTGAGTGACCCTTACCCTGAATAAACAGTGACTCTGTACAGTTACAGTGAGTGACCCTTACCCTGAATAAACAGTGACTCTGTACAGTTACACAGTGAGTGACCCTTACCCTGAATAAACAGTGACTCTGTACAGTTACTGAGTGACCTTACCCTGAATAAACAGTGACTCTGAACACCTTTATCAAATCACCCCTTCACCTTCTCTGTTCTAAGTTGATCAACACCAGCATCTCCAGTCTCTCCACGTTACTGAACTCTCTCAGCCCCTGGTCAATATACCCCTCAACCTTCTCTGCTCCAAGGAGAACTGCCCCAGCACTTTTTTTGTTTGTTCCTGGGATGTGGGCGTCTCCGGCAAGGCCGGCATTTATTTCCCGTCCCTAATCGCCCTGGAGAAGGTGGTGGTGAGCCGCCTTCTTGAACCGCTGCAGTCCGTGTGGTGAAGGTGCTCCCACAGTGCTGTTAGGGAGGGAGTTCCAGGATTGTGACCCAGCGACGATGAAGGAACGGCCGATATATTTCCAAGTCGGGATGGTGTGTGACTTGGAGAGGAACGTAGAGGTGATGGTGTTCCCATGCACCTGCTGCCCTTGTCCTTCCAGGTGGTAGAGGTTGTGGGTTTGGGAGATGCTGCCGAAGAAGCCTTGGCGAGTTGCTGCAGTGCATCTTGTAGATGGTGCACACTGCAGCCAGGGGGCGCCGGTGGTGGAGGGAGTGAGTGTTGGAGGTGGGGGGTAGTGGCCGATCGAGCGGCCTGCTTTGTCCTGGACTGTGTCGAGCTTCTCGAGTGTTGTTGGAGCTGCAACTCATCCAGGCAAGTGGAGAGTGTTCCCTCACACTCCTGACTTGTGCCTTGTAGACGGTGGAAAGGCTTTGGGGAGTCAGGAGGTGAGACACTCGCCATGTCACTGAAGTCCCTCATCACTGGAACCATTCTGGTCAATCTGCCCTTCACCTTCTCTGCCCCAAGGAGAACAGTTCACGGTAAGTTGGGACCAACTGGTGGGCAAAGGGTATAAAGGTGGCACTGATCCAACGGTGCAGTGTGAGGGGAGTTATCATCGCCCCAATCGCTCAACACCATTGCCCCGGGCACTCACTCACACCTGACCCTGCGGCCGGAACATGGAGCCCTGGGGTCACAGAGTGC